>NC_087247.1:6846136-7152045 GCF_037042905.1 Lytechinus pictus
TTACATGTATATTGGCTAATTGGTTGGTACACTACAGGTTTGTTTATTCTTTTAATTAAGAATTGTACTCAGTGCGTGTTTCAAATGCATTATTATGGACTTGTGCCAGAAGGCCACTTAAAACATGATTAAATCATAGTAGGTCCATTATATGATTAAACACACTTGTCTTTTAATTCTCAAAGATGATTCAAGCCTTGTGTTCATGCTACATGTACATACATGTACCTCGTCATATTTTATTATAACTCCTGAAATATACTGAATGTGACAATGACAAAATAAAGTTGAATAAAGTGGACTTCATGTCGACTGTAAAGTATGAAAACCCCCTTTGCTAGATCGAAAGCTAAAATCTATAAATATGCAGCATACATGTATCTATTTGTTCATTAAAAAAAACTGAAGAAGTGATGCCTAAATTTCCCATTAACACATAATTTTGGCTTTTTGTTATTGCCTCCTTTGTGTTTATATTGAGTTATGGCTTTTATCAAGTCATCCTGGGAGCATTTTCATGAAAGGACTTGTGCGGCGTTGTCCGACAGTTACCCTAGTAACAGCGCTTCTCAGCCAATCCCAATCAAATCAGGGAAAGTTGTCAGATCTGACAACTTGTCGGACGAAAATGTTGATGAAACGCTCCCCAGTTTAATTCATACATGTATCTTCTTTTATGGATCATTTTTGCTATCCTATTTCCATTCCCCTTATTCCTCCTGGTCCCTCTTACCTCCCCCCTTTTCTATCTGACTCTCTCTGTTGTTATTGTTACTTTGATTGTCAACTGCTATACAATACAATCTGAAGTATGTTTTGCTTTCTATAATTCAAGAAGTACAAATTGATATGAACACACACAAATCCTTTCCTAATGCTGTTTTGAGAACATGTTTCACAAATGAAGAATATTATACAAACATATGTATAAACATGTGTGTGTCAAATTATGGATGATGCAAGCATACAGTGTCGGCCCTTGATACGGTTTTTACATGATTAGATAAAGACATAATGACCATTGGCTCTTAACAAAAGGTCTTTTGCTGCATTATACTTTCCCTGGAAAGGCTAGAAGTATCAGTGAAAGTCCTCAAGTTCATCAATCAAATACCATAATCTGACTGTAATCCCAATTTGTTCCTTTAATTCCAGAAACGGATGGAGAAGAGAGGCAGGAAATTAATAGATTACGACAGTGCAAGGCACAATCTTGAGGCTTCCAAGAAGAAAGACGATCAAAAATATATCAAGGTAAAGGAAGAAGTGTAGGATACTGAAAGGGGTGTGGATGCATTTTAGTCTGTACTGTATTAAAATTGAATATTTTGGTTTCAGTTTCACAACTTTCCTGACCTACTTGACATAGATGTGTAAAAGGGAATGTAGAAAAAAAAAACAAAGTTGAATATGAAAAATTTTGGTTTCATTTTCGCAAATCTCACAACTTAGCAATAACATTTTTTTCTTTGTGACATAGATGTATAGATGTGCAAAATGAATGATAAAAAGCTACAAAGTCACAAAGTTATCCTCTTGCGATTGTCCCATTGTGAAGCAAAATCCTGATACATTATATTTGTGAAGTACTGTATGTGTTATGTGGTATATTGTTGTACAGTGTGGGATATGTGCTTGGATATTATATCTGCTCCTGTTCAAATACATGTAAAAGTCAATTTCTTGTTGATTTTCACACTATCCATTTCATTTGTAGTGCAAAATCGTTTTCTAGTACTTTGGCAAAGGTGGATTCAGTATGTGATTGTAAACTACATGATTAGACGGTGTATCTTCTTTTGACTGGGGAAAGATGTGGAATGGAAAAGGGAAGGGAGGGGCTTTGGAATTTGGTAGATACCCAGTATACCACAATATATTGATTGCTCATTAGGTATTTAATCTGCGTATATATATATGTTTTGTATTTGCACACATGTAATTTACAATTCACTCCAAACAATTTTTACACATTGCCCACAAACAACAAGAAAATTGTGTCTTTTTTGTTTTGCCTGCATAGCAGTGCATGACTTCAGGCAGGTCCAGGATTTACCAAGAGGGAGGGAGTACTTATGTCTTTCAAAATGTTTGACAAGAAAGAAAATGTTACCACTACTTTCGAATGGGAGTATCTTCTCCTTACAAAATTGTTCGACAAGCAATAAAAAAGGGAGTCGAGGAGGGTAAGGCTCGCCTAAAATGTCTGAAGTTAACCAAAACGTCGTTTGATTTTTTTTCTCTACAGACACAAGAGGCATACAATGAAGCAAGGAAGATGTACGAGGAGCTCAACTCAGACCTCCACGAAGAGCTACCCACGTTATATGACAGGTACCGAACAATTCAGTAGTATTCCCCAGGATTCCCCTCTGATTACTCACTCCCTCCCACTAACAACTGTGCCAAGTTTCAAAGTCTTTAAGCCAGGATCATCCAATACATAGTTGATTTGCCAGTTCATCTCGTATTGTTGGATCCCTGGGTGCCTCCTCCATAAAGTGAAGCCTAGGATGATCTTTAAAAGCAAGGGAACTATCAGGGGCCCGTCTTACAAAGAGTTACGATTGATCCGATCAATCTCAAGTATATGGAAATCCATCAATGTCATTTTTTTTTTCTTTAGGAAATTTGCACAATGTCCTTTGTAAACAAAGAGAAGCATAGTGAATTTTCAAGAAAACAATGAATGCATGAATATACATTATAGTTAGAAAATATTTTGATGAAACATGCATTTTAGATGTTGACGTTGCTGGCTTTTTGTAGTTGGGATCGATTGGATCAATCGCAACTCTTTGTAAGACGGGGCCCTGGTGTTCAGGGGAAGGCAGGCATGCCTCTTGCAGGTTGTCTGGGATACATGTACGTGATTGGAGACTGGGAGTGACACGCAGAGTTCATCTTATTAAAGCATAAATCCAAGTCTTGGTAGAGCCTCTCTAAAACAAGTACTACATGTATTTATTGAGACAGAATGCAGAATTATAGTTTTTCAGTATCAAGGCAAAGTCAAACTAGCTGTCAAGTGTTTATGCTCATCAATATGAATAAAGGATAACCAAAATACTGTCAGTAACAAGCTTGTCTTGGCCATGAATATCCAGGAGAGCATTTCATAAATATTTTTTTGTGGCAAGTTATGAGATCTGACATCTTACCTTGATTTGGATTGGCTGACAAGCTTGGTGCCTATGGTAACTGTCAGCTAAAATATACTTTGTTGGATGATACACTTGCCTGGCCATCCGAATTCAATGAGATGTTCCGTTTGTCCATCTCGGCGGGCAGGACTGAGGGATCACATTTGCTAAATGTCTGGCAAGAGCTGCCAATAGCAAAGGGTACATTAACCTAAAGGGGTATAGTTTGCACACATTTCAGAAATATATGTACACTGGAATTCTCTGAATGCACAAGTGAAATTTTAAGATGAACTTTCATATTTAGTTTATATCTAAGACAGATGTAAAGTTCAAAATGTGCAGATTCCTAAACACAAGTGTATTCCATGAAACTTTAAAGATCCAGACCGGACCCGAAAATGAAATTGATAAATTTTATACCAATCGAAAGCTTATAAGCTACTAAATACAGCAAGGTATGCTTTATGCATTTTCACCGCTTCCCAGCTGAGTATTTTGCTTGTGAATATTCCAATTATCGGGCTTCGAACCCCGCTTAGAAAATAGGCTTTATTGTGCTTTTCACCTGCCTCGAGACCGTGACGTCACGTTGTGTAAGAAGCGTCGTGATTCCATAGGTTTGTACACAGAAAAACTGGGTGATTTTTTGCTTTCCAGATAACGCATTTCATTCTCTTCACTTCTATCACAGAGGGATATCACATATATTTTTACCCACAAGCTTGAATTTATGAAATCTACAGTTTTGAACTAGTTTTTGCCATATTTTATTTCCTGCTTATTTGGCGCAGAATTCAATTCTATCTGCATTTAGATTATGTATAACAACTTTTCCTGACATAGCAATTTAGGCCCAATAAGAGCCAAACAAAGAAATCACAAAAAAGGTAGTGAATAGTTGTAGGTTTACAACAATTTGAACAGTGAATAATTTTGAGTGCCATTTTCATCTGAAAACGAAAAAAAAAATATGGATTCATAACATGAAAATGGAAGAAAATACCCAATGCTTTTGTACACAAACCTATGGAATCACAACCCTCCTGACACAACGTGACGTCATCATTTCCAGGCGACGTGGGGGTGCTCAATCGAAGCGTACTTTGGAGGAGCAGTTTCTTTGATTTTTATTTAATATTTGTCAGAAATGGAAGGAGATATATGTAATATTTTTGGTATATTTGTATTGTATGAATCATTACCTTTATTTTGATATATGACTGTTTTTACACCGGTCAGGGTCTTTAAATCATCTTTAATAAAAGTGATGCAAATCATACATTGGCACTGTGACTACTATGCTCTGCAGTTCAACTGGAGACAGAGAGTGAATGAACATATTAAGGGGTGGTGATTTAAAACACTGATGTACATGTACTTGATCCATTCCGTTGCCTGTGGGAAGCAAGTGGTCCCTGTACAAAGACTTAAATTAGAGAATTATAATAATAAATAAATAAATGATATAGGATTTGTATAGCGCACGTATCCACCTTGCTAGGTGCTCAAGGCGCTCCTATATTACCCCGGCTAAGCTAGTCTACCGATTCTGGTGCGCACAGCTTTTTGAGGAATTCCTGCCGGTACCCATTTACCTCACCTGGGTCGAGTGCAGCACAGTTGAGGATAAATTTCTTGCTGAATGAAAACACACCATGGCTAGGATTCGAACCCACGATCCTCTGTTTGAAAGGCGAGAGTCAGAACCACAAGACAACAACGCGCCCACAATTATATGTATGATGGAAGTCCATATAGGTACAATAGTGTAATACCCTGATATAGGTGATTGCCAATTAACTGGTTGTTAATGCAGCGCGCGACACTGGCACCGGTCTGACGGTCCCAAACCAGTGAACATTTTCTGTCGGGCCAATAACTTTGCAGAAATAGCCAATCCTTGTAGGTCTTTTAACAATAACGTCTTGTGGCTTTTATTTTCAGTCGCATTCCGTTCTACGCCAACACCTTCCAGCTCTTGTCAGCAGCCGAGTCAACGTTCTATGATGAAGTAGGGAAGGCCAAGGGATCAGTGAGCAGCATTATGGGTGATCTCTATCAGGAAGCGTCGGTGGGAAAATATGACATCAGAAAAAGGTGAGATAGTAAATATTGTTTAATGAAATGTCACCCTCAGAGGGTTGCATAGCAATATCAGCAGCAGAGTAAACATACTACTATTATAATGAAGTAGGGAAGGCCAAGGGGGTAGTCTATCATGATGCATCACTGTGAAAATATGGCATCAGAAAAAAGGTGAGATAGTAGTATTATTCAATGGAATATTGCCTTCACAAGGGTTGGATAGCAATATTAGCAGCAGAGTAAACATACTAATATTATAATGAAGTAGGGAAGGCCAAGGGGGTAGTCTATCCTGATGCATCATAGTGAAAATATGGCATCAGAAAAGGGTGAGATAGTAGTATTATTCAATGAAATATTGCCTTCACAAGGGTTGGATAGCAATATTAGCAGCAGAGTTACCATACTACTAGTATAATGAAATAAGGAAGGCCAAGGGGGTAGTCTATCCTGATGCATCACTGTGAAAATATGGCATCAGAAAAAAAGGTGAGATAGTAGTATTATTCAATGGAATATTGCCTTCACAAGGGTTGGATAGCAATATTAGCAGCAGAGTTACCATACTACTAGTATAATGAAATAAGGAAGGCCAAGGGGGTAGTCTATCCTGATGCATCACTGTGAAAATATGGCATCAGAAAAAAAAGGTGAGATAGTAGTATTATTCAATGGAATATTGCCTTCACAAGGGTTGGATAGCAATATTAGCAGCAGAGTAAACATACTAATATTATAATGAAGTAGGGAAGGCCAAGGGGGTAGTCTATCCTGATGCATCAGTGTGAAAATATGGCATCAGAAAAAGGTGAGATACTAGTATTATTCAATGAACTATTGCCTTCACAAGGGTTGGATAGCAATATTAGCAGCAGAGTAAACATGCTACTAGTATAATGAAGTAGGGAAGGCCGAGGGGGTAGTCTATGCTGATGCATCAGTGTGAAAATATGGCATCAGAAAAAGGTGAGATAGTTGTATTATTCAATGGAATATTGCCTTCAGAAGGGTTGGATAGCAATATTAGCAGCAGAGTCAACATTCTAAGACTACATGTAGGTAGGGAAGGCCAAGGGAGCACCATCATGGATGCATCAGTGGGAAAACATAACATCAGAAAAATATGAGAAACGAACTGTTATTCAATAGAATCTTGCTCTCAAAATGGTTGTCTAATAACATACTCTGATGAAGTGGGTAAGACTAAATCTAAATCAAACCTGGGATGTTTTACAAGGATATAAGTCTGACTAAAATCACACTTAAAATGTAACAATTCATCAAGAAAGGGTTAGATATTAACTGGGAATTATGAAATTGGCAATGAATAGATAATAGATTTAATTGGATAATTGTGACGTCAGTAAGTATTGAGCGATCAATGTTCGATTGGGCAATATTGACAAAAGGATGAATATTGATGATTCGATGGGTAAATATGACTTTAGACAGAGCATATAAATAAATGTATTTAATGGCAAAATATGAATATCAGATATGCAAAAGTATAGAAAAATATTGCCTATTGATATTCAGATGGAAAATGTAAGCTTCAACAATGTTAGATGTGAATTTTGGATTCTAACCAGGTAACCGCTATAGTATCTAACATTTTAAATCTAATCCATCCTAACATTGGAAAGATATGATATCACTCACACAAAATGTTTGCTATCAGTATGTATTGTACATTAGCTAGAAAATATAAAATCATATACAGTACAAGACTCTATTCCAATTATCTGTTTTTTAAAGATTTTATCAAGTAACGTTTGTCAATAACTATAACTCACTTTCTTGCAAGGGATATATTTTTAAGACATGTTAATTCAGAATAAAGGGAGGATCTGAATTCATTCTGTCTCTGTTTATTCTCCTTAATTTCCTTTTGTTTATTCTGTATTTCTACACAAAACAATACCCAGCCCCAACAAAATTTTGAATATTCATTAATTGATATGTTGCTGACTTAGGAATGGGATTGATGTGTGAAATGGCTCCTGAGTTTCAACATTACTGCTAGTTGACTTTGATGTATGTGTTTTTTTTCCCCAGCAGTTCATATCGTGATATTTATATTGACTAATTGAGAATTTCAAGTTACATAAGTTGTGTTGGTGTTGGGAGTCTGAGATAAACTGCCTGACCCAGCACCGACACTGGATGTAGGTTTACATGAATGATTCCAATCACATTCATGATAGCTCAACACCTATTGAGGTCAATCTCAGCATTAGCTTCAGTGTTGTAGTGAATTCATTCCAGTGTTGCCGTCCCAACGGCAGCACCAGCTGAACACTGAAATTTAAAATCACCCATCTTTTATTGTGAAAGTACATGTTTTATGAATGATAATGTTGAAATATTGTCAGTAGAAGAAAAATATGATTAGTTCTAAAATTACTATAGGAAGTTTAAAAAGTCAATTTATTTGCTTTTGGAGGATAACTCTTCTCTTATTGATTAAGTAATCAGTAAAGACATTTAGAACCTTATCTTCATATTTTTAATAACAAAAAAAATCACGGCATCTCTGGTATATATTTGCTCATTATCAAATAGCTTATTGAGCACAATGTAACAAATGCATATATGAGAGCATGCTGTAGACATTCTGCATTCTTAAGCTCAGTTGCCATGGGCAACGTGAAAGAGAGGAAGTTAAACGTCGAGACTGCTCAATTATGTAGACACTGTCTTTGAATACGACTTTGTCACTGTTTACAGAATCAGTGAAAGAGAGTTAGTCACCATGATGGATGAGCCTCATCGGTAAATTGATTTCCCTGTTTCTAGACTGCCGAATCAATCAAGTTTTGCAGTTTACCCGCTTTATATATTCTTGCAAGCACTTTTAAACAACACATTCGGGACAAAGTGACCTCATTTTGTGGTTTGGCCATATACCCTTTGAAACTGAGGCCTCTTACAAAATACACCAGAAGAAAGAGAAGAATGTTTTACTGTATTAGTATCTTTTCTATAGTGGTTGAAATTGGAATGAAAGGAAAATGATCACTGAAATTCTCACATGGGCAGCACAATGGAAAAATGAAATTCTTTTTTCCACACAAATTGGCTAATTCTCTGACTTCTAAAGACATTTCTTTGTCAAGCTTGATTAATTTCTGATACAGAAAAGGGAATATGAAAATAGCAATGAAAAAGATATGAGTTGCCAATTTGAAGAGTGAAATCTGAACAAATATGACTTGTCCCGAATGAGAGCCTGAACACATAGTAGATGGATGGTAGATGATGGAACTCCATCAAATGCAGTTTATTCACCATAGCAGCCTGATATATTTCTTGATTCCTTGGAATTTGAAGTGAAAAACACACACAAGTTTTTAATAGTAAGGTTATGATTAGGAATGCTGTATATATTACATCCAACATCCAACACAAATATGAACATTTACATTTTAGTCTGAGTAATTGACAGTGGATTTCTCAGATTCCTTTTTATAATTTGTTATCATTTCTTAATGATCTACTTTGTGTTCGTGCCATGATAATGACTGTTCATATTGTTGATATTTCCAGTCTTATAAAAAGAGATGAAAAGGAAAAAAACTTTTAAAATGCTATCCTAGTTACATATAAGCTACATGTCATTACAAAATTACTAGAAGGATGCATGCATGTTAATTACAGTAGGTGTTAATAGTCTTTCAAATTATGATTGTAAATTCACAGTTCATTCTGGCCTTTGCGAGAAAAACAAGTGAACTCGTGCATGCTGTGTGGTAAAAGAGCCTTATCAACAGAAAATAATTTTTGATTACAGTGTAATCTATTTCGAATTTTTATATTGATTGTGTTGGCTACTGTAGCAGTCTTTTACCAACCCTTTGAACATGGTATGTTCATAATTAAACTCTAACATGTATGGTGTGCCCTCATGCTCATCATTTATATGCTTTCCTATATTTTCAAGTGTAAAAATTGTAATGGTCCGGTACACGATAGAGACCTCATTTTATGATTAGTGAGGTAGCAAAAATTGGCCGAAAATGATATAGCCCCCAAAATAACCTGTGTGAATTGAAAATGCCCCCTTAAAAATGACTTGTTGAATTTAGAACAAGAAATTTGATTAGAAAAAGGCTAGATAGAATAACAGATTTTATTAAGAATGTTGAAAGTAATTTTGCATGAAGAATTGCTGTTGGAGTACAGTTGTTGTTTGCTATGTGAGATATTAACGTGTCCATGATGATTATGAGTTGCCTTTACTAACACATCATGTACTGAAATGTAGCTAGAAATTGTTGTCGTGGACAATGTAAGTAATTCAGCTTCATTTCTAAAATTTGTTCAATGAAAGTGGTCTACATGTTCATGTATAAACGTGAATTACAGGCCACTGGTACAGTATCTGTAATGTAGCTAGCTCCATCACTGAATATAAGAGAATATGCATAAGGGCAATTCCATAGGTTGGTGGACATGAGCTCAATGTGTCTTTGTACATATAGCCCATCTGAAGCGTAACGTGAGTAACCACTTTATCTGCACCCCTAGTAAAAACCATGTGTTCTTTATTTTTTTAATTATATACAAATTTGTTTCCCTAATATACTTCTTTGAAATGGATATAATCAACTTTCATAAAAGCCTTGCATGAGGACACTTTTCACTTATGTCCACTTTTCATTTTATGCATGTCCAAATCATGTAACATGAGTAACCGACACATTTCAAAGATTTGCCAGGAGCATAATGAAATTTCCCAAGTTTTGTTTTTATACAAAGGATAGTCAGACTGCGTACTATGTTGTGATAAAGAGATGTTTAATTCCTATCAATAATAATGGAGTTTAATACAGCTCCAAGTATGAGTCAAGGTGTCTCCAAATGTAACGTGAGTAACCGTGGAATAGCCCTTAATGTAATTGGTCCACAATGCAATGTGGAACAAGCTATAAATGCAATCAACCCATGCATCTTCCATTTGAGTTCCATTTGAAACCTTAACCTCTTGCTTATTGGAACCGGGTGATCACTGAAAAAGTCATTGAGAATCATTTGAGTCAGTAGTCAACAGGTTAAACCTAAGTACTGTACATGCAGTTGCAACTGACAATGATTTGATGAGAAAGTCTTTGAAATCCAGGTTAGAGGGGCCTACCATTGACAAATCATGGGGAAATTGAATCAGTACAAAATTTGCAAAAGGCCAATTGACTTGCATAATGTAATCCGTCAGTCATGAGAGCCCGTCGGACTAATGTGATAAAAGTACGTACAGCACAAATTTGACCAAACTCGTGATCGTTATTTACTTCGGGTCGTCGCATTCTTCAACAATCCCAATTCCTAGGTCTCTTGATTGCTTAACCAAAACAAATATCCTCTGTGAAGTTGCATGTTTCAAAGTGAGTTTTCAAAGTTAGTCTACTACCCATCGCTCTCCTATTAGACCTCCCATACATGCCGGCATCTATTACATAACACCCCCAATCAGTCTGGAAGCAGGCCTTGTAATTGCTCTTCCATATCATACATGTAAGCTGTTTTCTCGTCGAGCGAAATTTGAAACACAGCAATTAATCATGGCACTTGGAACAGACTATCCTTACAGTGAAAGTAAGCTGAGTGGAAGACTTGAATCCCTTCTCTGTTCTGAGATAGGTCTTGATTTCCCCATGATTTGTCAATGGTAGGCCGTTTTAATTGTCACCGTACCTTCATAGATCTAGGTCTTGGTCACCAACATAGATACAGTAAGCACATGTGGGACAGTTAGTTTTATTGCTTGGAGAAAGATGACATCTGGATGGAATGCCATTTAAATGTGTCCAATGACACATTTTCTATGAGGATCATTTGACACATATTCACGTGCAAACACTCTAGCGGCCGTTTTGTTGCATTCTGCTCAAAGTCATTTTATGAATGGCATTTAATCTTTTATATTTATATTCTCATTTGTTTTCCAGCATACCTGAGCTGCTACGTCAAAGCAACAACACGTCCACACCTCCTTCCACCATCTCATCCCCTGTCAACCAGTCGGCGGCCTCGAGGGATTCCCCCAACCAGAGCCCCGTCTACTCTGTCCCACCCGCCAGGCGGGACCTGCCAGAGGAAAGGGAAGATGATGACGAGGAGGAGGAGGACGACGACCAGACGGCTGAATACCAGGTTCCTCGGTCAACTCCAGTTGAGGTTGGTTTCTTAAAATTCTCCTTCAATCTTTGTTTCGTTAACTTTTTTTTCATTGATAGGATGGCCAGGCCCCTGTTACTCAAAGCTTGATTATTGAGGGTTGATTTTTGAAGGTCAAGTCCACCCCAGAAATTTTTATTTTAACCACAGTATATATATATTTTACATCCCATTTTGATGAAATTTTCAGTGTCATGCTAGTTTGATTTTCTTTAAGCGAGATTACATCATGAGACATGTCCAATCACGCATACATAGATTACGATCAATCACTAGGCTTTGTGTTACAGGGTCTATGGATATGGATTGCTTGCTATTTAGTAGAAGAAGATCATAATAATAATAATAATAGGCATTTATATAGCGCCATCTATCTAGAAATATTATATTCCGAGGCGCGTTGTTATTATTATTACCCCGGCTTTATCATACAAACTAATAAGGAGAATATTATTTGTCTACTAACATTTGACAGCTGTACTTTGTAAAATGCTTTAAAGTGATTAGAAATTAAGAAATGTATTGTTTTAATTGAATGGAATTGGATCTTTACACAGCCTAATAAGAATCCAGCGGCAGACATGACGACACACAACGGCACATCTCCTTCCTCTCCACCACCTCAAACCAACGGCAGTAATCTACCATCAGGCGTACTATATAGAGTAAGTAATGGGTCTTTATTTGTTTCTCCATCTCTCTCTCTCTCTCTCTCTCTCTGTCCCCATCTCTGTCTCTTTCTTCTTTTTCTCTATCTCCTTTTCTCTCCCTTTTCTTTTGTGTTTTCTCTCCCTCTCTCTCTTGTAGTACTTTCTCTAGTAGCATTCTCTTATAACCCCCCCCCCCGCACTACTCTCTCTTCATTGTCTCAAGTAGAGCCACTGACTTTGATATTTTAGACAACCCAATTTGAATCGATCTCCTTTTAGCACATTCTCATCACAGATACCTTGTCCTCTGACATTTTATTTAGAATATTCTCTATTGGAAAAGAGTTCTAATAAGTATTTTATGATATATAGAATATCACAACCCAGGTGGTATCTAAGTTTAGTTTTCTACTCCAACTCTTTTATTTGTAAGACCTGCCTCCAAAGGCAGGTCAATGATCAACGAGATAAAGTTGGATGTCTTTGATCTACTCAATAATGATTTTTTTTTTAAATGTCCTTTTATATTCTCCCTTTTCAGGCAAAAGCAACACATGATTACCAACCGAGAGACTCTGATGAATTGACGCTGACTAAAGGAGACATGGTATTTGTTATACCATTTGAAGACCCAGAAGACCAGGTAGGATAAGATTAAACAGTACCCTATTGGGACAGTTAGCTCACATATTGAAGGAGATTGAAATCCTTGGAATAAGTTAGCTTGTGTGAAAACAGAAAAGTGACAAAATCGAATGATTGAAAGTTTGAGAAACAAGTGGAACGCCACTGGCAGTCTCGCCTGCATTACGCAATTCGATATAAAGCAGCAGTGCTTCCTTTGAAAACAGCTAACGAATAATTATTCACAGAAGAAAACACTAATATGATAATGAAATATTATGTCCATTGACCCCTAATGACCTTTGACCATGTGACCTAAGACATGTGCAAAACAATCATTCATACTTGATTACCCTTATGTCGATGTTTCATGAGCTAAATCCATAAACTTTCTAAGTTATGATGCCAATTCAAAACATACTCCCAACACGGCCAGAGTTCATTGACCTTTAAATGACCTTTGATCTTGGCCATTTTCCTGAAATGTGCACAGGGTATTCAGGGATACATTGCTGTCCAAGTTTCATGAACTAGATCCATAAACTTCTAAAGTTATAATGACAGTTCCACAAATACCCCCAACATTACCAAAGTTTGTTAACCCTAAACGACCTTTGACCTTAGTCATGTGACCTGAAACTCGCACAGGATGTTCAAGGGTACTTGATTGCTCTTCTGTCCAAGTTTCATGAACTAGATCCATAAAATTTCAAAGTTATGATGACAATTCCTCAAATAACCCCAACATGGCCAAAGTTCGTTGACCCTAAGTGACCTGTGACCTTGGTCATGTGACCTGAAACTGGCACATGATATTCAGGGATACATGGTTGCTCTTATTTCCAAGTTTCATAAACAAGATCTATAAACTTTTAAAGTTATGATGACAATTCCTCAAATAACCCCAATATGGCCAAATTTCGTTGACCGTAAGTGACCTTTGACCTTAATCATGTAACCTGAAACTCAGGCAGGATCTTCAGTGATACACTATTACCCTTATGTCTAAGTTTTCTGAACTAGGTCCATATAATTTCGATGTTATTACAACATTAAAAAAACTTAACCTTGGTTAAGATTTTGATATGGATTCCCCCAACATGGTCTAAGTTCATTGACCCTAAATGACCTTTGACCTTGGTCATGTGACCTGAAACTTAGGCAGGATGTTCAGTAATACTTGATTACCCTTATGTCCAAGTTTCATGAACTAGGGCCATATACTTTCTAAGTTATGATGACATTTCAAAAACTTAAACTTGGTTAAGATTTCAGTGTTGACGACGCCGCCGCTGTCGGAAAAGCGGCGCCTATAGTCTCGCTCTGCTATGCAGGCGAGACAAAAATAAATTTAAAAAACATAGAAGTGTAAAAGAAATGTATAAATCGTAAAGAAATTCATTTTGATATCATATTTTTTTCATGGTAGATTCTCTAAGAAAGCGACAAAGAGTTTCTTGACCAAAAATTATTATATTTGGACCTTTATTTCTGGATTTAGAGCAGAATTTTGATTTCTTGCATTAATTAGCTTAATCAATGAAATCACCCTATTTTTTCGAAACATCAACTGTCAATTTTGTAGATTATGTCAAAGGCAACATGGGTGTCAATTTTTGGCGTGATCATGCATTCAGCAGCCGAGATCCAGAGCTTCGTATGATCTACCAAAATACTCCTGCTGAGTTAGGGTTATGCATTAATTTCAAGTTCATGAATGAAGATCAATGAATGAATGATGGATGTATAGCTCTTCACACCTTCCCTTCTGAGCAGATACCGTCTTTGAGCCCACTTTATTACCATAACATTCCATGTTTCTTATGTTAATTTAGGATGAAGGCTGGTTAATGGGGTACAAGGAGACCACGGGAGATAGAGGCGTCTTTCCTGAGAACTTCACTTCAAAATGCTGATAGCTATGATCTTGGCACCCATTCTCTTTCTTAGTTCACATTGCATCATCGGAGGGATTTACACTGACCTGAACAAAAGGGCCCGGCATCATAAATTCATCAACAAAAAATATCAAAATTTGGTGGCAAATTTGCTCTTGGCCAATCTAATGTATGAGGTCTCAGTCATGCATAAAGACTTGCATAACTTTAAGAGCCTAATGAAACGGCCACAGGTGGGTGTTTCATAAAGCTGTTCGTAAGTAACAAGCAACTTTATGAACGTCTGGTGACCTTTTCTTCGGAACTAAATCAAAACCTATTTGGTGTATATCATTGAAACAAGAAAGGGTCACCAGTCTTTTGTAAAGTTGCTCGTAAACTATGAACAGCTTTATGAATGACCTACATTGTTAGCATTGTAAGTGATAACTGTTTAGCAGTACATGTGTTTGTTTCGAGCTGTAAAGTGTAGTTTTGTCCAAAAGGTGAAAGGCACTCATCAGTGCAGTGAATAATCCTCATTAAGGTATACGCAGGACTTAATTATCAACACGACTGCCACCTCAGAATATTGGTGGTGTTTACTATATATACTGGGGTTCATAAAGCTGTTTTCAGAATTACAAGTGACTATAAATAAAAGATACAATATGAAGTGCTCATACAAGAGTCCATGGACTTTACAGACTTTTTATAAAAGTCTATTTTTTTCATGATCTTTTTAAAATTTTGACAAACGATATACGCTGCATTGTTAATATATTATGTTAATATTATAAATGTTGATCATCATGAGCATATTTCAATTTTAGCTTACAGGATTAAATGTGATTTGGATATCCACCTGGCACTAAATATTCCTCTCTTCTTAAAAGTCTTTTGTAACTTTGCAAACAGCGTCATGAAAAATTCCCTTCAGGCCGTTTCATAAGTTATGAATTAGTATGCATGACTGGTGACCCCATTCTTGTGCCAATGGATGTATCCCTTTATGGCTGACATTATGACCTAAGAACATGTTCCAGTTGTGTGTAAAGTCATGCATAACTTTATGAAAACATTCATTATCATGTTGGCCTTGTATCAAAGCATGCATGAAAGAAGGAATCTTTTTTTTTCCATTTTTGGTGAAGATTTCTTCTTAAAGAGAATGTGGTGGAGTGATTAGATATTATCACACTGAACTTTTATTGCTGTTATTTAAAATAGTTCAAAGGCAATAGGCTCTTGTATATCAACTAGTGTGCTCAGTGATGTTATAATTTCGTAAATAATAATTCCTTGGTTAGATTAATAGGGAGGATGTGGAAGCTACAACTGTAGCCTGAGAATGGTATGAAATTTATTGGGTTCAAATTGGGTTCTGTTATCAATACTGAAATGTTATTCAAACTAACCAAAAAAAACTTATATGATGCTCATCACAGCATTGAATTTTGAAGAACTATATATTTATTTTCATATCCTGATTTTAACTTGAATACATTTTTTCCATTTTCCCTCTTGTACAACATTAAATAGTGTCAGTTTTATATAGAGAGTAATGATTTGAGTGATTAGTGGTAATGTGAATGTGAATGGTTAGTTCTTGTGTGGGAAGTAAGGAATATCTAAGAAAATTGATTTTCTCCTGACATTTATATCATATAGTAGTTGGTCCAAGCGTTCTAAAACTGTTCAAGCTGAATGTAAAATAGAAGGGTAATCAGTTTGATGAAATCATCCTCATTTAAAGGGGAATCCAATCCAAATAGAAACTTGTTTTCAGAGGAAAAAGAAAAATCTGACAAGTTGATAGGTGAAAGTTTGAACAATACTGGCCAAACAACAAGAAAGTTATAAATTTTTAAAAGTTGTAAATATTGGTAATCACTATACACATGGAGACTTCAAATTGGCCGCATGTGGGATGGCATAGTGATGTCAGGCAAGGACTACTCTTCCATGTACTCCAATACATAAAATGGTTAAAATTTCGTTTTTTTTTTCAAAAGTTTACTTTGAATTATATTTTTTCTTTCATGAGGACATATAACAATATGCTACCTGGGTTATATTTTGATTACTGCCCCAGGAGAATGGGTACTTAGATGAAAACCACAAATCCCTGATAATAAAGTACATGGCCTATGGGAAAGTTGTCCTTGCCCCTTGTCATAATTTACTTACTCAGTTGCCAATTTGAAATCTACATAGTCTTAAGGATTTCAATTTTAAAGCAGCCATAACTTTTTTATTGCTTGTCCAATTTCTTTCAAACTTTCACCATTCTGTTTTATTTATTTTTCTCCTTCGACGCAACATTTTATGACCAAGGCTGGATTCCCCTTTTAACTGTCAAATATTTGCCATAATTCCTTGCCTCCTCCCATTAAAAAAAAAATTAATAAAATATGAAGAGGTGAAGGAAATACTTTATTTTTAGAATATCACAAATTTTTACATCTCTTGTAAGGGGTGAGACAGGTTTCTTGTGAAGTAGGTAGATTGTTTTGCACTTGCAATTATTTGATTGGGCATTCATGTAAAAAAGAAGGTATACAAAGCAGGGATTTTCATCAAAAGCAAGATTGTTTTTACATGATATCATGTCTTGATGTATAAACTAAAAGTTTGTAATATATAAAAAAGTATGTATAACGTTCCCCTATATGTGAGACCTTACTAAAGTGATTTGCCTCTGTTTTATAGTTCACATAGCAAGCTGTTATGCTCCCAAATGGCTGGAGCGGATCATGAAGTGAACTAAGATTTGAGAAACATGAGGGTCAGATGAATGTGAAGACTGATTGTTATTTGGATTTTTCCATCAAATTATTACATCATACAGTTATTGGATAGATCTTTTGAAATATTTTTTAATTTAATATCACGGGGATGTTATGTGGAGCGTTGTGGCCCAGTGGATTAGTATCCGGACTTTGAAACAGAGGGTCGTGGGTTCGAATCCCAGCCATGGCGTAATTTCCTTCGGCAAGAAATTTATCCACATTGTGCTGCACTCGACCCAGATGAGGTAAATGGATACCGGCACGAAGTAATTCCTCAAAAAGCTGTACGCACCACAATCGGTAGACTAGCTTAACCGGGGTAATATAGGAGCGCCTTGAGCACCTCGCAAGGTGGATACGTGCGCTATACAAATCCTATATTATTTATTTATAAGTTATTAATTTTTCAAAATCCCAGCTTCCATTCTAAAAGGTCAACAGTTCAAATATACCATTGAAAACTGTGGTGTTGGTAGTCTTGTTTTTTTTTCTCTCCCGAACATTTACCTAATGAAATATGAGAATTATCCCACAAAATATTTGCAAGTTTGAAATATTTTGTCTAGACATATTGGACATAAGGTCTCTTGGGCTCTGTGGTGCTGTAACACAAAACATAACTATTAATCGTAGAATAGATTTTTATGATTGATTGCTTTTGACAACAATGTACATTCAATCATGAAAATCCCGATCAGTTGTTAAGCTTTGTTGGACAGAACCCAGTAGCTTAGTGATCATGATTTAACTTTTATAGACTAAGAGTGAGTAACTGACAGTAATGTCATGCTGACAAAATTTGTGTTTGATTTTTATCTTGGCGTGTGTAGTTGCTTTTAGTCATAGAAATTATCATGGGTTTGTGAGGATAATGTGTCATGAAAGATTTTAAACTGCAGTAACTTGAAGGGCACCGCATGCTGTAAACTATCCTGAACGAGTCCAAGTTCTTTAATATTTATTTCGCTTGAATCAGAGGGCTCCCCATCTCGGTGTGTGAATGAAGCTCCATGGAATTATTTGCGTAACTTAGGTGCTTATTTTGATTGACGGTTAGTAGGTTCGCAGTGATACTGTTTTTGTCTTAAAATTTTGAAGGATTATCTCCTGTTAATCATTACACCATTGAATTCTCATTGTTAATGTACTGTACTCGTGATGCTGGTCCGAAATTACACCAGTGGCATACATGTGGTAACGTTATCACTTCATCTCAC
The DNA here is from genome assembly GCF_037042905.1 of Lytechinus pictus. NCBI lineage: Eukaryota > Metazoa > Echinodermata > Echinoidea > Temnopleuroida > Toxopneustidae > Lytechinus > Lytechinus pictus. The sequence goes on from NC_087247.1 coordinate 6,864,702, forward strand.
TGATGATTGCGCAATAAGGGGGCGTGTCTCCTGAGCACAATTACAAATGGGTTGATGTGCTACATACAGCATGCTACTTGTATTTTTAAGTGTAACTTATAACTCACTCAACTCATAACTTCTGTAACTGCCCCTTAATTATGATACCAGAAATGAGACAGTTTTCTCTTTTTATGAATTTAATGATAAGAGGTACTTTTGAATTCCTCTCTTCTGAACAAAGGCATTTCCTATTTTCCAGGCAGTGCTAATTATTGATGGTTTTGAATGAAATTATACATGTAAATTTTAGCTCCTTGACTTCCTCATAGACAGCATTTGTAATACTTGAGCATTATTTATGAAGCATGAATTGATTGGATTATCGCATCACCCGTTTGGGGTTCACATTGGGTCAGTATTTATATTTCATTTTCAATGTATTGTGAAGTTAATTGAGCTATGCAATGAAGACATCATTTTTTATTGCTTATTTTGTTGTTATTTTTTTATTGATTAATTTGTGGAATGTTTTAATATACTTGATTTTTTATATTAACCACTTTCTATCTCTTTGTCTCTATCTCTTTCCTTTTCTCCCTTTTCTTGCAAATTTGAATGCTTAAATTATTTTTGTTTTTAAATTAGGTTACTATGAACAGCACCCCTTGATTTTGGTTTGATTGTATATATCTTGCTCAAGTTTTGTTTCATTCTATCACATTATCAATATCCTTGTTTCTGTCTTGTGCTTTTAGTTCAAGACTGAATTATCAGAATTTCTCTTCGTATACCCTTTGTTTCAAATGTCTATTTATTAGATGTTAGATAATCAAGAGTTTAAATTAACTCCATGATATTGGCTGTACAATATGCCCTGTGCTCAAAAATTGTATCCCTGTCTTATGACCTTTATTTTAGATCATAATCACAATGTCCATAAAAATGTATTTGAACATTTATATATATGAGGCAAGTATGGAGAACACATAAAGATTCCGATATCACTTTAATTTGTAATACTAAAATGATTGTAACCTTTTGCACAAAACTGCCATGAAAAGGATAAATTTAGAGATAGTTTAATCTTATTGGGGGAAAATGTTTAAAAGCATTAAAAGTGGGATGAATGAAGACATAATCAGGGAATATTTGTTTCTTTCATTTCACATCTTACATTATGTATGAATAGTATTTTTTATGTTGTAATTAGATGATATTATACCATAAATACATAACTCTTTGAAATCATGATTGTAGTTTGTAGTTAATCAATATAGTCATGCAATTGGAATTTAGGAAATATGCCAAGCTATCAATATTTAATGTTAAATCCTTTTCTGATTGTGATCATAAATGTGAAATGATTGTCTGGTGTTTGTACTTTGGTCTATTGTCAATCATCATGGAAAATATCAGACGAGTCTTGTCTGTGAATGTTAAGGAAGAATATATGTTTTGTCTTTGTATTTATTAATGTTTTGATGTGTAATCTTTTTATCAACAGCTCCTCTTCTCCAATTTTGAAGGAAGATGAAAACAAAATCACTGTCAACTAAAGGTTTTTTTTTCTTGCACTATTTTTAAGAAATCTAGATGGCAATGATCAGCATTTATGCCCATTCTGATATCAAATATATATTGATTTTCAAATGTGGATGAAATAAGGATACAGAAATGGGAATGCTCATGACTTTGATTTTAGGCAATCTGCAGTAATGTAATGAGGGTATAACTACTAGGTCCAATTACATCAAACTTACCATAAATGTTAACTCGGCCATCAATGGTAAATACTATGGTAGAAATGTCCAACAGCCAATCAAGATCAGGATTCAATAGAAAAAAGGGAAAATTATGACAATTACCCTTTTTATGGGTTTAATCAATGAAAAGTGTGCCACAAGGGGCCTGTTGCATAAAACTTTTTACCTGAGAAAACTCAGGTATTTTTTACCTTAGTTTTTGCCCTGTGTTAAAGTCAATGGCAGAAATCAGACTAACCTTATTTTTCAGTTTTTACCGGAGTTTTCTCGGGTAAAAAGTTTTATGCAACAGGCTGCAGGTGTTATAGTCCACATAGGATTAGTGAATTTTCTCCCATTGAGTTACTAGCGTTTAGCATTATTTTCCTTCCAATTATGGATACATACCGATATAAATTTTGAAGATGTTTAACAAATATCCTTTCTATATTTCCTTGTGAAGTTCCATATGATATAAAGCTGGTGAGTGGGCAAATACTGATTTCCATAATATCTTATGAACTTATTCCTAGCATTTATCGTGATCAAGTTCATTTTTCGTACAATATTCTCCCCTTTTTTCACCTATATCTAGGGTAGTCTCTTTCGGCTTGGAAACAGTAGTTATTACATCGTTCCCCAACCTATTCCCCCCCCCCCAACAAAAAAAATGGAACAGAATTTAAGAAAAATTAATTGTTGAGGCAGATCTCATTGAATATATACATAATATGATTGAGCAAAATGAAATATATTTATGGATGGTACTGTGAAGTTCATATTATAATCTTTTACTGTATTGAATATTGTAATGAAAATCCTTTATGGATTCATTTCATACACTTTTGATTAAAAATATAGAATTTCCATGACTGAAGACAATCAATTTAATAACTTACAAGTTTCAGGGTATGCCATTTTTCCATATCTTGTTATGTACTAAAACTTTATAATTTAATATCTAAGGACTAATATTATTGTCATTATTTTTCATCATCATAAATTATACTCAAGTTGTCATAGTTTTATAATGTAGTGCGTTGCTTGCATATTGACTTTGGGATCGGAACAAGTAGCACACTCTAGCTGGTCACAATATTCATTTTGTATAAAATTGTATGGAAATATATGTAAAATAAAAAGACTAAACATAACTTTCTATATGCTATTTATATATCTCTCTTGTATCAAAGTGTATGAAAAGTGCATTGTACATCTCTCTCTGCAATCTATTATATGTATTGTATACTATTCGCTATATGGCCTGTTATATACTCACTGTCTGCGTGTATGTCACTACGTAGATTAGGAAATGGTTAATTACAAAAGCAATGACGTGAAAACTAAAACTATGATCGATACTGTTGACTTGTAAACAACTTTGTGTGTAATTGTACATACTATTAAACAATTTTTGAATACATACAACTTCAGAATTGGAAAATTGTCTTTCTGATTTTGTGTCGTGTCAATGAGATGAAAACTGAAAGAATAATGCCTTTCAAGTATCCATGGTTATGTTTGTGGGTATTATGTGGAAGCAATATTGGTAGGGTAGTAATATCCAGGAGATGATTTAGATTACTTATTGTAGATGCAGTCTCCCAAGTAAGAGCAGTGTATATTAATGACCTAAAATTAGCTTGAAAGACTCCATTCATAGCCCCCAAAAAAGGGAAATTAGCAAAATAGTGAAAGTTTGTTAAGTTATAAAACTACAGTGCAAGTTTTTATGTATTTTGTCTGCTTGCCAGCTGAGTAATTTGCCTTCCAAACTCTCAAGTTAGCTGGTTTAGACAATGGGCTCTATTGTGTTTCTTACCGGCCAGATTTCTTTTGTCATGATTTTGGCCCGAATTCACAAAGGTGGTTTTGAAAACCCACGGTTGAGTCCATGGTTTATGCAGATTTCCTGTATAAATTACGCTCAATTTAGCACGTATCGGGCGCGTGTATAAATCATGTCCAATGCTGATGCGCGCTTTTGTCACAGTGCGCCAAATTGACGCCTGTCACCATGGTTAAATACGCTATTTTATTCATGAGTCCACTGTTTGAAGAATGGACTCATGAATAAAAACAGTGGACTCATGAATAAAATAGCGTATCTAACCACGGCAACAGGTGTCAATTTGGCGCACTGTGACAAAAGCGCGCATCAGGATTGGACATTTTTCATACACGCGCCCGATACGCGCTAAATTAAGCGTAATTTATACAGGAAATCTGCATAAACCACGGACTCAACCGTGGGTTTTCAAAACCAATTCGGGCCATTGCGTTTGACTTTTCTCCCTATTTGTGTGCCTTGTAGCTTGAAGTTTTTATTGGTGTATAATCTTTCAATTTCATGTTTTGCTTCAGATGGGGTCTATAAGTTTTCCTTGATGCATTTAACTTGTGTATTATTGCCCTCTCCCTTCACTTGTAATCAACAAAAGCGTGAAGTTTGAAAAACAAGATCAAGAGCATTTGATAGTTGCATTGCCTTTTATTTTACAATTGTATTTTTCACTTAAGGAATGTAAGGTACATCATGTGTATGTTGTATAAGGGAAATGTTCATTTCTACACATTATCTTATTATATTTTAGGGGAGGTGTCATATTATTGGTCTACCAGTGTTATCCAACGGCAGGCCCCGCCCAACACCACCACCTCTACCAACTCCCTGCCCGCGACCCACTCCGCCCATGCTGGCACCCCTCCCTCCTCCGGTACCCCTTCCACCAAATGGTGGTGCTGATCGGGCCTTACTTGCTCCAAACGGTTGACGACCTGAGAAATGAGATTAAGAAATAATTAAATTATCTCTTCTACTTTCGAAATTAGAGATCATGTTGTATGTAAAAAAAAAAAGTTGACCTTATAGCAGGGAAATTGGTATGTGAAGTTTTAAAGGGGGAGTGAACTGTGTGTGGTCTCTCATTGACTGTGTGTTATAAATACATAGTTTTTAAATATACGTTTTCAGATATCTACTATTTCTACAGAGAATAAATTGACCTTAATTGTATTTTGTATAGAGAAACTAAATAATTAGAGAGGAAAAGTAATTGTTTTGCTACTTGGTAACATAATCATTGCGGTATAAATGTATTGAGTAGTTAATTAGCATTTTATCATTCAAGTGGGTCTATATTACTAGACTACACTAGCATTATGGGACAGGACAATGGCCAAGTATGAGTAGTTGAGGACTCAAGATGGCACTATTGGTTTGTATGTGCTTTAATGCCTGGTGCAGAATTGAAGCAAATGGCTTTGATTTGAACGAAAATCTCTCTTTATTACAGGTCAAGTCCACCCTAGAAAATTGTTGATTTGAATGGATAGCGAAAAATCAAATGAACATAACACTGAAAGTTTCATCAAAATCGGATATAAAATAAGAAAGTTATGACATTTTAAAGTTTTGCTTATTTTTCACAAAACAGTTATATGCACAACTCATTGATGTGCAAATGAGAGAGTCGATGATGTCACTCACTATTTCTTTTGTTTTTTATTGTTTGAATTATACAATATTTCAATTTTTACAGATATGACAATTGGGACCAACTTGATTTAACCACAAACTGTTAAGATAATGGTAATTGCACATGTTCAGGGAGGAATAAAAGTTTGTTCCACACGACGATGAGTAGAAAATTTGAATTTTTCATACTTCATATAATAAAATACAAAAGTAATAGTGCGTGGATGACGTCATCAGTCTCCTCATATGCATACCGACCAGGAAGTGAATATAACTGTTTTGTGAAATTAAGCAAAACTTTAAAATGTCATAACTTTCTTATTTTACAACCGATATTGATGAAATTTTCAGTAGTGTGTTTGTTGGATTTTTCTCCTTTTATTCAAACCTTCTTTTAATTGGGGTGGACTTGTCCTTTAACATCCTAGTCATCGCAAAAACAAAAATTAAAACAGTACATAATGGTGTGCATTATCTTTTAACTTCTGTCTTGGATATTTGGAAACTTTATTCAGTTTATTAGATAGATTTATGTAATTCACATTGTTAATGCTCAAATTTAGAAGCATGAAGATGATTTCATGGTGTATATAGTATAGTATTGTATTTTATTTATTTTCCGTATAAAAAAAAAAAAAAAAAAATGCAAAACGGATTGATAGCCCATATTCAGTTTAGTCGACATGACTATACTATTCTTCCATGGGGTCCATCAGTGTTTCTCACTGAACAAAATGTAGGACACTTTCCTTTCCAGAGGGTATATCAGTCATGATTTTGTTATCATCAGCTATCATTTGTTACCATAGGAAAAGTTTGTTACTTGAATTCAAATCCACAGCATTTCTTAACTGCTAAATAAGGCCTTTCAAGTGCAATATACGGAAAAAATGTACTTTATAAATGATATATTGTCCCCATTTTCAATACTCTTTAATCTCACCCGTTGCTTCAGTCTTTCGTGAAAACTCTGTTGGATTCTTTTCCCTCCCCGGTGTTTCTACGGCAGTCGGTCTTGCAATATCTTGTACCTCTTGCTTGGAACGTCCTACAAGAGGCTTGGGCACACCTGAAATTGATATGAATAAAGTAATAAAAAACATTCCATTGCCATTGTTATGGTCAGGGGCAGATCCAGGGTTATTAAAAGGGGTCCCATTTGAAATCAACCCCCCCCCCCAAAAAAAAAAAAAAAAAAATAATAATAATAATAATAATAACAATGATCTAGTTGTTATAGGTTATGGTTGTAAATATTTCAGCTCCAAAATTTTAAGTACAACCATTGGATTTTTATTGGCTGAGAATGGCCGTTACTGTGGCAACTGTCCGATAATGACAACTTGATTATTTTCGTAAAATGTTAATCCTAGAGTTTTTGTCTCAATTTGAGATGTCTACCAGGATATGAATAGACAATATTGTCACAATCTTATTATTGTATCCTCCAGATATGGCAATTCATAAATCCAACTGTTATTGTTATTATGTTGCTAATTAAAACAATTTTAGGCTTGAAATTATTACCTTTATTGGCGGATGTTGCCGTCATTTCATTTAGTCCTGTTGGTACGCCCACGTTAGTTGGTCTAGCAATATCTTGTACTTCTTGCTTTGAACGTCCCAGTGGCTTGCCTTATGACATACAACATTGGAGAGGAGAGGAAGTAGAGGTACTAGTAGTTGGAGATTGATATATCAGTTTCATTTAGTTTTGATAGATATCTATCAAATTGAAATAACATTTTATTTTGAAGCCTATACTTCAGCTTTTATAAATTACTTTCTTGGCCACCCTTTGTCTTTGGAAAAAAAGAGAAGATATTTGGGCCCACGATACTTTACATCGTTTTGATAAAAATTGGTGAAAAAAATAAATGACAAAATAAAAGAGAAAAAAGTGCGTGGTAATTATCTTAACCACAACATTACTTTTATTTACCCGCTTCAATCCTAAAGTTCCTATTAAAAAAATTATGGATGATGTTAATTTTTAACAAAATGATTATCTAAATGCGTTACATTGGTGTTAAAAATGATCTGTTTGAAAGAGATACAGTTAATTTGAATCGGAGCTATGTCACATAGTATGTTTAATATATTTAACCTTCAATGAAAAAAAAATCCCCACCTTTATTACCAGACACTGTTTTAGGCGTTTCATTCCCGCGGGAAAACTCCGTCGGATTTCTTTCTCGTCCCGGTGTGGCAACAGAAATCGGCCTTGCTATATCCTGCGCGTTCGGTTTGGGACGTCCTCCCCGTTGCTTGGATACGCCAATCATTGGAGGAGGAGGGATGAATGATGCTGCTGGACCTTGGCTAGCGCTAGATGGAGGAGGGGGTTGATGTACCGGTTGGGGTGCAGGAGTCGGGGTTGTCTTAGCCCAGCCGATGCGGGGTTTGTTGGTACTGGCGACTCGTCGATGTTTTCCTTGTCCAACACTCATTTCAAGTCGAACGTTCTCCAAGTCGATCACCATGTCAAGAATGCTTCCCGAGATCTACGACGCGATAAATAAAAATGAAACAGTTGATGATATTCCCCTTTTGTTTATAATTTTTCTATAATTCATTTGCTGTGTATTGTTTTCCGACATATTATTTAGAATGTGTAATATGTAAAACAATACCCCCAAGGAAAGTGAGTTACTTTCAAATGGATGGGTATTAATCATTGGATTCTCATATTTACAATTGTACCATCCTAGAGTACACTCTACATTGTCATTACGTAACCCAAATTAAGGCTACATTTGTTTCTCTTTTTTAAACTCAAACATTTAAACGTGGCTTAATGAGCATCTGTTAATGATTACGCGCCCTCATGCGTTTGTGGCACAACTCCTGATAAAAAAAATAATCGCAAAGATCGACATTCTTACCTTGGATGATTCTGAGTAAAAGTCATTATGAGCTGTGTATACTGACTTGAAGATGTCGATAACAAAACCTCCTCGCCTGCAGTGAAAAAAAAAGAATCCGATATTCACACACAAAAAACAAGATATTACTCTTCACCTGACCTTAGATTTCTAAATAACAGTTGGTATATCTACCTATCTATCTATCCATCCATCCATTCACTCATTCATTCATTATTTATTTATTTTTTATTTTTTTGGGGTGACGGTTTTTTCCTTCCTTGTTTGATGGTTGGGTATCAATTTGTGGTAAAAGTTATTTTCGGAACAAGTACCACTTTAATTAACCCCAGCCCCCGGTGTAAAAATAAATCCTTTGGGGCTCTGCCATCCCAAGAAAGTTCTAAGACCAGGGGGGAAATGAAACAGCGGAATGGAAAAGGGTGAAATATAATATCGTCTTTTAATTTAATGCCAAAATCAAATCCAAAAATAGAATTTCATTATTATATATGTTACTCGCGAATTTTAAAAAGTTTGCCAAATGCGCCATATTTAATGTATTTAGGCCCCTCAATTTTATATCGCTTATTATGCCACTGCCCCCCCCCCCCCATCTGCCCCTGTTTATTAAATCCTGGATCCGCCCCAAATTGAACATTATGATAAAACTTACTGCTGGAAAAGTTGGTTTAGATCTTCAACCATCTCATCATTTACATTCTTAAGTTTGTCACGTCTGTCGTCGGACCCCGTTTGTAACTTGAAAATATAAACACAAAAATTGATAATATAAAATAATCATCACTTGAGCAAACGTATGCTTGCTATAGCGGGAGAAATATGAAAATGTTTCCTAGTAAATGGTGATTAAAAAGTTACATTTAATTTTCATCCATCAGATGAAACAAGAGGATGGATTCCATCAGAAAATGAATAATTTGTAAATTCATTAATCTTACATTATGACAAATTAGGAACACGCAATTTGATCTCGTCTGATTAGAGTTTAATGAGGAATTTAAAAAATCCATTGCAGTCGAAACAGAATTACAACAACATAAACAGTTTCGAATACAAATTGATTTTCATGCATATTTTGACAACTATATAAACATATTGATACACATTGCAGCTAAATATCATTTACAGGGATGTTTAACTTTGTGGAACTCACTGCTAACTATTTCTATAAGTCGTTAAGAAGAAAAGTGATATATTGATATATTCAATATGTATTATAATTTTCATTTGAATGTCCATGTGAAATATAAGTGATTTTTCCCCTCGGTGTCGAGAAGATGCATTTTCCTTTGTAATGAGTACATTGCACTTTTAAACATATCCAATGAAAAATGGAAATTCCTCAACTTCATTTTTTATGTTTCAGAACCTCTCCCCCCTACGTATTTTTCCCTACGGGAAAAAGGGTGAGGGAACGAAAATTCGTATGGTCAAGGAACAGATATGTTTATTTTGTTTCGTTTGGGGGAGAATTATAGGTTGTTGTTACCATATTTTGAAACATTTCGGGTTTCTGGTCGCCACCTCGGGGTTTCTGCCCAGTAAGAAATAAGAAAGAATGGGAAATTATATTTTACAAAAGAGAAATGAAAATAAGGAATTCGTAAATCAAAATCAATCCAATATGAAGATTAGTCATAATATCTGACACTGAGAAAAAGTTCACTATTTGCCTTTTTCTACAGAAAATAACAGTCGCAATTTTTCTAAAAGAGAAAAATATTGAAGATTGTATAAAATCAGATGATTTCTCAGGCATTTCTCTCAATATTAATTCCTATCTTGTTAAATGAAATATATAGAATAGCACATTTTTTCACATTTAAAAAAGAAATCCTTGTTGCTGTAATATGCGTTAGGTTTGAATGTTTATCTAATTGTCTTATTTTATTTTTTCCCCAAGTGAAATGTTGAATTAAATGAACTGAATCTAAATTTCAAACTGAATATTAGTTGTTATTATCAAATACTATACCTGTTGTGTTAGGTTTGAGACTCGTCCTTCTGTAAGTTTCATATCATGTGATTTTAGGTATTTCTGAAAAATAAACAACGAATATATTTATGCCTTCGTCACCAGGGGCCAGTTTCATTAAAGAGTTACACTTGTAATTTTGCCATTAGGACAATTAACTACCATGGAAACTGGTAACTGGGCTCAGCAGCCAATCTGAATTAAGGTTTCTGTGGAAGTTTCAATAATAGTAAATTTACAATAGTTGCAAGTATTTATGAAAAGGGCCTCGAAAAAAATGACCGCAGGACTATATTGTATTAGATTTTATATGAAATAAATACACCCTGACAAATTTTCCAGGCCCTTTAATTCCGTTTCAGCATCATTAAAGCCATGTTGCCCCTATCTAAAAAACAAAACAAAAAAAACATGTTTGTTATTCGTAAAACTGCAGAAGGGTATATATAGGCCTATTGAGAGCCACGAATCGGAAGAACCACTATTCATAATTTTGAATGGGAGTAGAGGAACGCTAGTCTGAAGAGTTAATGATGTCACCCTTTTAATTCGATAATGACGAGCGACCCTCTTCAATCCTCTATATTATGAATAGCAATATTGACCTTAAGATCTGATTAAAGACCCCCTTTTATATTATGATTATATAGCGACCCTTTTCTAATTTGATTTATTGTTTTCTTCTGCATCCTTAATCATTACATAACAAACATAATATATCGGTTATTGCTTTTGGGGCATGAATCGTAAAAAGACAAAAAATTGACTAGATCTAATTAAAAAAGTCATTCAAAACAAATATGATCTACTACAAAAATAATTTTAACGTTTACAGTTTGCAGGAGATATATGGGTATTCATTGCAACCCTTATGAATACCCCCCCCCAGAAAGAATTTTAAAAATTAGAAAAATAAATTAATTAATTTTTAAAAAATAGAGGGCAGCTTGACTATCGTGACGTAAAGAGGCCAGAATTTCAGTAGCTGAGTTTTCAATGTGTGCTCTATTTGGCTCGCTTGCAAAAAAAAATCGATGGTTGATTCAGGAATAAATAGAGTGGACAGTTCAAATTATTCTTATGAATTACTCTTATGTACAGTGTGCATATAACACTTTTCTTTTTATGACTAGCTGTCCTTCTGGGCAGGCGGGCGGAACCCGTTTTGATTATTGTAATCAAGTAATACCATAAAACATACCTGTGCCTCTAATCCAAGTTGCTTAAATCGTCGTATAGGTTCCCCAAGTTCGTGTGTATGACGAAATAAGAGACCCCATACTGCGCTGCTGTCCTGAATAATTTAGTTTCCGAAAGGTAAAAAGTAATGGTATTTTCGAATATGTTTTATATTATAAGTAGAAGATTATTCTTTCATATTTGTCATTGAAAACATGAATAGATCACATAAATTTGTATTGTTCTAAGAAAAAACAATATGGATGATACCCCCCTTCCTCTTACCTAAAAGTTGCAAATCGATCTATCTTAAATTATTCATTATATTGAGATTGGTTTTCCACCCCCCCCCCCCCAAAAAAAAAAAGGATACACTCAATCATCAAATATATTTAATTTTATAATTGTATCGTACATTTTTCCTTTTCTTTCCGTTTCCATTTTCATCGGGTATTTTTATTAAATCAATCTGCAATCAATAGAACAAAGATATCATTTTGTTTATTCTATATTAAGAAAGAAAATTAATAACCTTTAGTGCAACTTTGTACTCTCGATATTTCGGCCAAAAATCCTCGTAAAATTCGGCTAGGCACTCATTTACATTCTGCATACATGCTTTAGCTTCTGCAAAAAGCAAAGAAAAGAAATATGAACAAGTTTTTTTTTTCTTTGTACAATATTTATAGATGGCTTGAATATGGAAAGTACGATGGTGACTTATGCGGGCTGAAATCCACCCCTACCCACAAACAAATATAAAAAAATCTCTCGCTTCACTATCTTGTATACATATTTAAAATGCAGAATGTTTGGGAAATAATAACGACCCCGTATTATTTTAGGCCTTCTTTGTCCCGCAAGTAATAAGCCAAAGGCAAACAGATTTTGAGGGGGTTGAACAGAGTTATTGATAATGGAGCATTGATTATTTCTTTCATAGTTTGCGAGTACGCGAAGAGAGCGAGTCGAAATGGTGGGGTTAATTCTTAAAGACAATAGAGTATGTTGTTGATTCGGTGGGGATGAAAATTTTATTTGTATTATAGAAGGACAGGTACGTACGGCGCTATATCGGATATTCGGTAGCAAGTTCGGGGGCGGCAAGAGGGCCTTATAAGGTGACGACATACTTTTTCTCAATATTGAATTATATAGGGGTAGTATATTTCCAAGGCAAGGCCTAGACCTCTCATTTTTATTCTCTTCACCTAATTTCTGCCTATTTTCCCCTCCTTTTTCCTCCCCTTTAAATAATTTTTTTTAGACCGGTCGTCGATCGCCCCTGAAGGAGGATATAAAATAAATTGGTACATACTGCTAGACATTGAAGTGAATTAGATTCCGGTATAATAGTTATGATGAGGAAAATACGATTTTTTTTTTAAAAGAAATAGTTCCATTCAATTGTAGTTTATACCTCGAATCGCAGCTCCGTACTTTTCAACAGCCTTCTCTAGATTGTCCACGTGAGATATTTGTTGTTTAAAGGAGAAATCAAAATCTTCGAAGAGAATATCACCGCCAGTAACACCAGCGACTCTTCGAGACTAAAGGCAAAGATAAGAAAACAAAAACAAAATGCAAAAAACCCATAACATAATAAACATGAAAATTATTCACGAACTTCTTTTTTTTCATCAAAATTTATATCGAAAAATCGATCGATCATTACAAATAAAAACAATTGTCCCTTGGAAATAAAAACCCAAAAATACTATGCTAAAGAAGCTAATTATGAGCAATAAGACACAGAAAAATAGGTATAGATCAAAATCATTATTCTTGATATGCATATTATATAATAGGCGATTGCATTGACCCACAAATTTCACTAAAAGCAATGGCCAAAATATAAAGAAATCATTTTTGTTTGCAGTATAAGAAGATATTGAAAAGGTTTACACGAAACAGTTGATGACTGTTTGAATTGATTTGTAATAGTACATCAATAAAATGGGAAAATAGGTCCTACCTGATATGAATCTGTCATTGTGGACGAGCTGCTTCTTGGCTGTTATTCATTATTAAGAGTCCATTTGTATTCTCTTAACAAGTTTATCACAAGATGTTTCTAAAAGGTTATTGCTTTTACTTTACTTCCTCTTAATATGATCTGAAGTATGAGTTTTGCTGTTTGTAGAAGTGTCTGATGTACAAGTTTTTTTTTTAGAGATCACGCTAGGTAGGGGGCTCTACGTTTTGCTCGCCCATAGTGACGCATGCGCTCTATGCGCACTTCACGAAGGTAATTGTTACGTCATAAAAGAAAGGTGCGCGCACCTGCAGTGTCCGAGTCCCGTCATATCAATTTTATTTCAGGGTATGGTGGCAGAGGTAAAACTAACGGTGACAGAAACAAATTGCCACATAGAAAACGGCAGAGGCCAAAAATTTACGGGCCAGTGATCGATTTCGACAAAGGTGCCGATGAAAACTACTCTTGCAGCGCCAATCTTGCTTTCCAGTATCGGCGTCGTCCCCACACTGTGAGCCAAAAATTTTGAGGAGGCAAAACATTACTTATAGGGCAAAATAAAAAAATCCGAGCGAGCAAAGCTAGCGGGCAAGATTTCAACATTTTTGTTTAAAATAAATCTTCTTTGTTTTTCTCTTTTTCCAGGTTTTTTTTTTTTTTTTTTTTTTTTTTTTGGGGGGGGGGGGGGTCTCCATCTGTACGCCACTGGGCGTCGATGAAAATTAAGAGCCTAATAAGAGCCTTTTGATGTGAACTATATTGTTTGATTGAACGACATTCCCTTCCGGCGTGATAACTACTGTTTTATACGATTTTTTTAAAGGTGCCGTCACTACACAAACACATGGGCGCGCCCTCGACCCGCAAGGCACCCCTCTCCCCTTTGCCAAAATCCTCCTAATTGACACTACCAATCCCGGTGGTATCAATATTTAGTGGAAACAATATTAAAAAAAAGATATGACCCCCTCCAGTAAGTCCGAACTTTTAACTACAACACTCGCTTTTCTAAGGAATTGGCCATATTATACTCAAGCAGTGACGGATCCAGGGGGGGGGGGGCATATCCGGCCCGTGCCCCGCCCCCCTTTGAGAGCCATAATGACAATTTTTAATGTAAATATTCCGTTTTTACCCAAGTGTGCCCCCGCGGACGAAGGAATGACCTTCAAGTTTAGGTGAAAACCCATTTTTTTCTTATCATATTTTCATCGGGAAAATGTGTCCCCCTGGAAAATCCTGGATCCGCCCCTGTACTCAAGGGTTTCACTATGCTATTTTGATAACAGGGTGTTTAAGACCTGCATGTTTTACTAAGTTTTACCACAGAAGTAAAAATTAGTCAAAGGGAGTGACTCCTATTATTACCTCTTGTCACTTCTGCCTCTGCCATTATTATCTTTCTCATTTTTGTCTGTCATTTCTACCTCTGGGATTTTTACATCGATCTGTCATTTTACCTCTGCCAGAATCTCCAAAGAGGAGACAAGTCACTTCACGTTGACTGTGAATTGATCTGTTATCATTGGAATGGGGGTCGGAGGGGGCGGGGGGCTAGCGAGTCATGTATACCCATTAGAGGCTGTAGGAAAATATTTCAGGAATTCATTCAAAACAGTAAAGGTCTCTCTTTTCAGAAATACCTATTGTAAGAAAGAGCACAAAGGAAAACACCGAGCAGCATCGAAACAATATTATAACTCCACCCCTTGCTCTCCCGTCCCTCCCATCTCTTTCCACCCCCCATCTTCTCCCTTAGCGCTTTCATTCTCACTCTCCCCTCTCTAATTATCCCCCTCTCTCCCTCTTTATATACCTCTCCACACCTGTCTCTCTCTATAATATCCCTCTCTCTCTCCCTTTTTCACGTTCACCCCCATTTGCCTCTCCTTTGGCCTCACGTCTTTTCATTTTATACATGATGTTCTTTTTCTGACATTCCATCATCCGATCTCTTTGACATGAATAAAAATAATCTTATCTTTCACATCTTGGCAAACATATTTAAATAGTTATTTAAAAATAATCTAACATTATACTCCATTCAATTTTTCCATTTTTTATCGACTTTTAATAGACTGTAAGTCACCATTACATGTATCAATGTTTCTCCATCTCAACTTGCACATGATAAAGGCAAACATGTTATAATAATTAATCAAAGACATCATTACAATAAAAATGTGAATTCATCTTAACCCCTTCCAAACTACAATGTATACCAAAAGCTTCAGTCTCTGTATTTGGTTGTTCCGCTGAACTGTGTTGGCTACACTCACCAATAGTAAAATGTCAGAAATTGTTAAATAAATCCCCAGAAACGATGGTTATTCCTGTCTACTTCTAAACAAGCCCAGCAAAAGACATGCCCCTAATTCAATCATCAGTATTGGAAAAATTGAATAGAAAATTCATTGGTTGGACCTCGGACCTGTCTATGGTTGGACCCAATACTAACATAATTATGTAGAACCATTATTACACCAATTTCATGGTTGACCTAGCATTAGTCAAATATACCAAGACTTGATTTTACTTATACAGATTCTAAGGCAACAAGCTTTTATAAAATCTGGTCTGAAAAATTGCTTTGACCTAATTGGTGATTATTCAATTTCCACAGATTTCAACTGAATGTACTACAGCAATTTCACGGGAATGTTTCATTCAAAATGGCATAACAGTCATGATTTTGGCAGTTGTCTAAATGGCCTTTAATTATTTTGCCCATTGAAAATGTTCCTTTATCACCCCAACAGATACATGCAGAATGATGCTCAGGGTTATCAATCATAAGCTAGTATTTGATAATAATAATAATAATAATAGGCATTCATACAGCGCCATCTATCTAGAAATATTCTATTCCGAGGTGCAATGTTATTATTATTACCCCGGCTTTAGCTCGAGCTGCCTTTCAGCGCTCATGCATTCAAGGAATTAATCCTGCCGGGTACCCATTCACCTCACCTGAGTTGAGTGCAGCACAATGTGGATAAATATTTTGCTGAAGGAAATTACGCCATGGCTGGGATTCGAACACACGACCCTCTGTTTCAAAGTCAGAAGACTAATCCAATATAATAACAAATCGCAAGAAGTTCAACTAATGAGACTTCAAAGTACATACATTTACTTTGTCTAGGGATTGAAAAGCGTTTTCAAATTCATAATAGAGCCAAAATTAATTCACATGAATGTAGTGCCACAGTGACAGTCACACCAACAAAATCAATAAACAGCAAACATTAATCAATTTCTCCAGTGTGACTTTGACCTAAAGATGGTGCATTATTAAATATTATAATCAAATTGTTAAGAAAAGGAAAGATTGTTGCCTATATTGTGAGTCTGAACATGAGGCCTCAAACATAAATTCACAAGTATAAGATCTTCCATAGTCAATACACATTTATCTTTGACAAATTTGTGGATGTCTTGGAAGACAACTTTCTTCAATCCATGATTATTCCATGATTGTAATTAATTAATTAATCAGAGCTATAATAACATCTACCATTATCAATTCAGGAAGCTTGTAATGTGCACTCCGTAATCTAAGCCATTATCATTTTTATCTAAATTATTTTCCTGTTCACTTCTTAAATAATCCTGAGGAAGTTGAGACATGTTCCAGTGTTGAGACAAAAATATTACAATTACACCAAACAAAACAGTTCAAAATAAGAGCAGAAGTGCAGAACAATTTTAATTACTGATTTAAAGAAACAGAAATGTTTTAAAGTTGTCTGCTCAACTGTTCTCTTAGATTTTGATCTATTTCCTTAACCCCTCATTAGATAATTAAGACTAAAACTTGCATTCATATGGATAAGAGGAATTTCACCTAAATACAAAATTGCTTTAAAAAGGGAAATATCAGAGAAGTAGGGAGATAAAAGATTGAAGAAAAAAAACTGGACTGACAACAATAAAGTTTTGAATATTTAGTTAAATTTACACCTACATGGATTTCAAATTAGCTGCATAGTGATCCAAGGTAGTTTCACAGTGCATAATATCCTCCTATACATTTAAATAATTAGTAAAATTCAATCTTTCTCAAAAGAATTGCTCTGAATGATGTATTTTCTTTTTAAATGAGGATATAAACAATTTGCTCACTAAATTCTGTGATAATTAAGAATACATATTCCCTACCCCCTTGTCACTATCTTCTCAGCAAGTGACTAATTTGAGATTTACATACATGTAGTCTTAGTGACTGATTTTCAAGGCTTAGACAGCCATACTTTATAAATTATCTGATCTGCTTCATAGTTCATTATTCTGTTTTTCTTAATTTCTTCCTTTCACAAAAATCATTTATTACAAAGTTTAGATTCTCCTTTAAGAATAGTTAACCAGTTGCAAATGTGATAATCCTCACTAACAGGAAATTTATGATACATTTATAATCTCAGATGTTTGCGAATCAACCATTGGTGACCATTATTGGGGACAAGTCTCTTCTCATAACAGTTACATCATATGTGCTGTATTGAGACAAAAAACAAAAACAGCAACTGAAAAACAGTATAAAATACTAGCAGAAAACTAATAAGTATTAATTTTGCACAGAAATAATTTTGAAGTCATTCGCTCAACTGTTCTCTTTTGATTCAGATGTTTGTTTCTCATTTGACAATTAATGACATGAACCACAAGCAGGTGCTACAATCCTCATAATCAGAACCAGTACGTAGAACATATGCCATGGTGTCCTTTAAAATCGCAGATGTCAGCAAATAAATGAAGCAATGGTAATACATGCAATCATCAAGGGATGACGTCTTCTCACACCAACAGTTACATCATCTTCAATAATGTTCCTCCTGGCTAATGGATATCACTAAGTGTTGACGGCCTCCGTGGCATTCGCTGGTTTGGATTCATCCACGGCTGCTGCAAGAAGCATGTCCTTCTGCCGCACCTTTCGCTCCTCTATCATGTTGTAGAATCTTGAGGTGAGCACCACCGTACCATACACAGTCAGGGCCACCATCGACAGACTGAATCCTCGGTACAAGAAATCAGCCACCTTCTTTGATGTTGACATTTTTTGCTATGTGTACTGTGACTCTCTGAAACTAGAGATCTAGATGGTGTGTAGGCAATATCGATAAACCAGCAATACTGTCAAGATAAAACAGGAGACAGGCATGAGTATAAAGTTATGAGTTTGTACAGCGTGACAGAACACTAAGAACAAATTGCGCTTGCAGAGAAAGTTTACAAGTGCTACTGTTGGAATTACACTTCACAGCAAAACATTATTTCTGCAGTAACTTTCTCATTATTTAACAATTGAAAGGGTGATAGTATCTCATTTTGTTTTTGACATGGAGATAAACCTGAAATAAGGCAAACTGTGTATTTTGTTAGTAAGAAAAGGGACACCTCGTTTTGGTTTTACATAGGCAAGTTAGTGAAAAGTTTGGGAGTACCTTTAGAATCCAATGTCATGAATCGATTACAAAAGAGCAATTACCTACTAATTGCTGCTGCCGGTGTGGTGCGATATCAGTTTTGTCGCCCTCTACGTTCGTGAGTGAATTAAGAGTCCCCGGCGCGCGACAAGCAGGAATCGGATCGGGAGATGGATAAAGGATGGGGGGAGGGGGCAGATGGGGGAGGGGGGATGGCCCCGTAGAGGGAGTACACGACTTGTCCAATGTGGTGGATGTAGTAGGAGAGAGTGAAGTAATGGCAGGTGATATAATAATCAGAGGACTTAAAAAGGGATGATATATATGAAGGGATCAAAGAGGGGGCGCGTGATCGAGGACACGTGCAATGGTATATAATTATGTTGATGATGTTGTTTAAGGAATGATATACGTTGATATCTATATATGGATACAGAATACTTGGATACTATTATATTAAAACATGTATGGATATGAATACATGGATACGTGGATACTTGGATACTATTGGATACTTGGATACTTGGATACGTGGATACGCGGATACGTGGATACTTGGATACTATTGGATACTTGGATACTTGGATACGTGGATACGTGGATACTTGGATACTGTTGGATACTTGGATACTTGGATACGTGGATACGCGGATACGTGGATACGTGGATACTTGGATACTATTGGATACTTGGATACTTGGATACTTGGATACGTGGATACGTGGATACGTGGATACGCGGATACGTGGATACGCGGATACTATTGGATACTTGGATACTTGGATACGTGGATACGTGGATACGCGGATACGTGGATACGTGGATACTTGGATACTATTGGAGACTTGGATACTTGGATACTTGGATACGTGGATACGTGGATACGCGGATACGTGGATACGTGGATACTTGGATACTGTTGGATACGCGGATACTTGGATACGTGGATACGCGGATACGTGGATACGTGGATATACTTGGATACTATTGGATACTTGGATACTTGGATACGTGGATACGTGGATACGCGGATACGTGGATACTTTGATACTATTGGATACTTGGATACTTGGATACGTGGATACGTGGATACGCGGATACGTGGATACTTGGATACTATTGGAGACTTGGAGACTTGGATACTTGGATACGTGGATACGCGGATACGTGGATACGGGGATCTTAGATACCTTTGGTTACATGGATACTTGGATACGCGGCTACGGGCACATGCCTACATGAAAACTTAGATACATAGATACTTGGATAAGAACATCAAGGAGTTTTTGATACTCTGGAACATGGAAAACACATGAAGAAGTGCATGATACTAAGTGTACTTTTAGAACGAAGCATCACAGACCCTAATTACCTTATTTTCAGATAATTGACATCGTCACTTTTAATCTGTATTTTTCTTGAGAGAAAAGATAGAAAAGGCTACTTTCATCAGTGAATCGTTAAAAATTGGCTGCTCTCTTTATAATTATAACGAGACATATATCAATTCCCTAAGCCCATATGATTACAATTTGACCAATTAATCTTAATCCTTTTTAGGATTGATTTTATTTAATTAAGTTGATTTCAGTAAACAAAATATAAATAAACTATTTGGATTATTATAGATTTTTCAGTCAACATAAAAGAAGGCTAATATAATAACATGTACGAATATGCAGCTTAAAGGTCAAGTCTACCCAAAAAGTTATTGATTTGAATCAATAGAGAAATAAGAAACAAGCCAATTTCATCAAAAAACGTATGTAAAATAAGAAAGTTATGACATTTGGAAGTTTTTCGCTTATATTTCGCAAAACAATTACAATCATGTACAACTCAGTGATAAGTAATAAGACACGAGCAACAGAGAACAACAAAATAGTTAAGTAAGGGGATAATAAGAACGATATACGTTTTGGTTATATTAAAATGACCAATCAATTTCAAAACATTGGTTACAATTCGACAATTAATTTCACTCACTCCTGTTGGTAATTGCAACGAGACACATCATAGGGCCAATATCACAATCCTTTTTTTAAACAAATTAATTTCATTCCTATGTCTTGTTATGTGAATGTCTCGTTCTGATTATAAATTATCTCATATGACTCGTTCTATTTATAATTATTGGCATATAATTTACTTCTTTTCAAAAATTATAGAAAGAGTGAACTTGATGAAGAGAAATAGAAGAGGAATTACAGAAGGGGGAAAATAGGATAAAAGGAGAAGACGGAGGAGGAGAATGAAGAAAAATAGGAATATGAAGTAAGGGAGTGCAATACAAAGTTTTGTGAATGATATATTGCATTATTGGCATATAATTTACTTCTTTTCAAAAATTATCTTCCTACTTATACATCCAGAAGACTATCAAGAGAGCATGGAGAACTGCAATTGTAACAGAACATCGGCATGCAATGACGCCTATGATATAATATCTCGTTTTAAGCATAAATTGGATTAAATTGCATAAACTTTAATTGGTGGGTTGTAATGTGAATGTCTCGTTCTGATTATAAATACGGATAAGTATTAGTCCTATATGATTCGTTCTATATCTTAATTTTTATCAAAAATGATTTTTTTTTAAAAATAAATATTTTATGAATTTAGACCTAGTTAAAAATTGAATAAGTTGACCGGTTTATGAAAAGACATGACTTTCTTAGCGTTTTTTGAAATGGTGAACAGGAATGTTATATCTGACTAAACAATATTACTGATTCGAGTGCGAAGCGCGATTTAAAATATGTTATAGGGCCTATTGCGATCGGAAACTTCATATTTTAAGTACGTTTTGTACATAAATTTAGACCTAAAAACGGACATTCCTTGCTTTTTTTGGGGGGGGGGTCTTGTTGTATGCATTAAAAATTCTTTAGTAATTTACGTTAAATAATGTGTTTAATTGCCAATATTTATTATCATCTACGATTATGCTGTAACGAAAAATGCATACACGACATACCTACAGTTACAACATCACCTTACTAATAAACTGGTAATTAGATACTGTCTTGCTCGAATGCAGTATACTGAAAATTTATCAAAATCGAATATAAAATAAGAAAGTTATGACATTTAAAGATACGCTTATTTTCAACAATTGGAAATTTTGAAATATGACGTGCTTGCACAACACATGTAATTCGATTTAATTATGTTAAAAAATGTCACTTCAGAATTCCTTCAGTTCATTGATAAAGAACCACCTGTGAATGCCTTTGAGACTATAGGGATACCGTGTAAGATTAATACCCCAAATTCTTGAAAGGAGGGATTAAGATTTAATAGTGATTACGTAATCTATTGAAGTTAATGACCGGCATGAACGTGAGACCGGCATGAAACGAGGAAAGAAAGATGAAATAAAAAAAGAGAAAAAAATGTGAAAAAGGAATATAAGAAAAAACAGAAATTCAAGTTTATATTCCTAATGCATTTTAAGCACTTTGTTTGATTGTGAATGATATTTTATTAATAAGAAATAATAATAAATGATAGCATGTTTATAAATATCGCTTTTCTCAGAACGGCTCAAAACGATTTACAGCATATTATTGTCCCATGATTCATTTCAATCCCGCATGAAAAGTGCACAATTTCCACATCTTGGGAAGCATTCCTTGCATTCATCGCAGCCTCGAAATGGCGCTTGCAAATTCAAGCTTACAATAACTTTCGCATCCAACCGGGTACCCATTTAGCACCTGGGTCGAGAGTGGCAAGGTGTGCCGGCAATACGTCTTACCAAAGGACGGTATATAGACCGCGGTGAGAATCGAACACACGACTCTCCGTTTACAAGGCGGGAGTCAGAACCACTATACGCCACGACTCTTAAAAAAAAGGCCTTCCTGAAAAAGTCGTGCACAGAACATGTTTCTCATAAACATAAAATATGAGCGCGAACTTCTTTCAAACATCAAGGACGAAAAGACCTAAGTATTTTTCGTAAAAATGAATAGCGTGCACAATCTTCTTAATTAAAGTATTAAAAGCATGAAGAGCGAAATGAACCAATAATTTTAACAAATTGACCTAGCTGAAACACTGATATCTTCCCGTCTGTAAATTTCTTCACTCTTTTTCTTCTTTTCCACTCTTCTTTGCATTTATTCCAATTTTCCTTTTTACGCAGCCAATAGGGCGTAGAGATCGCATTCGGCCTCCTGGAATTGCCCATTTACATTTTCTTTTTTAGTCTATATTTTAATTGGTACAAGAGGAGGCAAAGGCGATTAGACACTGGATTCACAAGTTCGTCCAAAAATTAAAACTGATATTTCTAATCTTACACATTCACAATCTTGGCCAATTATTGTCTGTTCATTATCGCGATTTTTTTTCCTACTTGATTCTATTTCACCTCATTTCATTCATCTCCTTTGTTTATCCAGGGGCCGGGGAACGGTTTTCAAAGTGGGGGGGGGGGGGGCTGAGCCAAAAGTGGGGGGGGGGGGGCTGAAGCCCCCCAGCCCCCCCCCCCCCCCCCCCGGTTCCGCGGCCCCTGTAATTCCTATTTCTTTTGTGCTGTTTGTATATCTCTTTAATACTGGGAGGGATAAGCCAGCAGCAGGGAGAGGAGGGCCGTATTAGCACGACATTCCCCCTTTGTTTTTCTTTTCCACCATATCATTTTTTAAGTTTCCCTTTCCATTTTACTTATATTTCTTCTGTTTGTACTTTTTTTAAAGGGGTAAGCAAGACCACCTCGCCCCTTGGTCTGCATGTGCCTGTCGAATGCAATTTGCATCCTAACTTCCCGTTTTCTTCCTCTTTTGTAATATATGTATTAATTTGTGGAAAAAAACTATTAGAAAGTAATGTTATAAAGGGAGCCTCGACTTTGCTATTAACATATGCAGTCTTTTTAAAGTTACCTTAGATCCGAGATAATTTATTGTCATGTATAAAATGCACAAAATCTGCTTTCAAAGAGTGAATACTATTACACCGACAAACACAATTGTTTTTAGCCTACATATTTCAACAATCAAATAATGTGAGCGCAAAGCGCGAGCTGAATATTTCTTACATTCCCAGCTATATACAGGGCATTCTAAGCACCTTTTAAAATCACGAACAGGATAGGGGTATGACTATACACTTGATGTGATCGCGAAGCGCGAGCCGAAACGAAATTCGACATCTCACGTTTTGTAAATCATGAAAAGGATGGATAAGTGGATAAATGGATAACATTCCTACATTAATAATTTGATAATCTGATCTGAAACTGGAACAAGATTCGTATCTAAATAAATATGCGTGCGTGTGTTTAGATTCAAACCTAGAATCTGGACATTCTAATTACATTCTTTATCATAATATCAATAATAAGAGCGCGATCCGCGAGCTAAAGATATTTGATTTTCCGATCCCAAAAAAAAAGTTAATTTAAGCGCAATTACGAATTGGATATGGATCCTGCTTAATAAATGATGCGAGTCAAAGCGCAAGTTGATATTTTTATCAATACATATATTTCCAGTTGCGACCGGGAAATTTTAAGGACATTTTTGTTTTTGTCGAGAGATGAAACTTGTCGATATTCCGTTCTGAAAAAAAAACCGGACAATGATTATTAGGAAATAATGAAAATATTATTATCTTACTTATTAATCTAATAAGCCCAATGAGGTCGCGAAATTAATATCAAGGTAAAAAAACTGGATATTTTGTAATCATGAAAAGGATGCATGGGTTAATATACTTTAAAGAATACTTTAAAAATAATGCGAGCGCAAATTGCAAGCCGAAAATTTTGATAAACTGTCAAGAAAGAGGAATTTAAAATAATTTGTTACAAATTGATATAGGTATACATTATTCCCCAATGAAAATGCAAGTGCGCAGCTTTAGCTGATACTATTCAGAATCAGATAAGCCTAAAAAGGGATATTTTTCAAAAAAATATGGAATACACGAAGAGAATAGTTACTTGACGAATTAAATAATGCTAGTGCGCAGCGCGAGCGGAAAATGTCGATATTTAGACCATAAAATATAGTCATTTTACAGAAAACTATAAAATATATTTGTAAATCAAACAAATTGAAAACTCAGTGTCCGAGAAATATTTCATATATTTACTTCAAAACTTGATATTTTAAGCTCAATATAAGCCTATTGAGCAAGTTATGTATATCATAGATTAGGCAATGTGAGCACAAAGCGAGCGAAAATTTAAAATAGTGACATGAAATCCCCCCCCCCTCATCTTATTTTATTCACTCGTCTTACTCCTCTTATTTTCCCTCTTCATTTTCTATTCTCTTTTCTCTTCTTTTTCCTCTCTTTCCATTTTTTCTTGTTTGCTCGTTCCAAAAAGTGGGGGGGGGGGGGCATTTGATATTAAATTCCAAAAAGTGAGGGGAAGCGTCTCCCTGTCCCCCAGGGATTTCCACCAATGTATGCAATTTGATTTGAAATAAAAGAAAACCCTACTTCGTCTTTGTAGTCGATTTTTTTTTTTAATAGCGTACTTTCATGACGAATTACTTCATTCTCGCCTGCTCCTAAATCGGATTTAATAAGAAAATCAATGTTTCTTTAACAAAATTAAAACGCACCCCAAACCCCAAATAACACCCCTAAATTCATTAAAAAAAATATATATGAACGATAATTTTCTTGGAGTATTCGCAATTTGTCCGAAAATTATTCTTATTGTCCTCGTCCTTAAATTTATCACTCGTGACGTTGTCCTTAATGTCTCCGGTTCTGTCCTAATACGATCTGCATGCTGTCCGCGCCGAACGCCGACAAATTGATTTAGATAATCTTGTCCCAGGACAGTTCCAGGAATGTCCTACGACAATACGCAGACAGTCCTGGTCGTGTCCTAGGACAAGATCATTTGCATAATCTTTTACGGAATTTGGTTGCGGACAGCATGCCGAAATGACAAAAGTAGCTTCCGCAACCCTTCCTGGTCTTGTCCGCGCCCTAGTGGAAAACCGCCTTAAAAAAAACAAGCTGTGTGTCTCGAACAATTAAATGTGAGCGCGAAGCACGAGCTTAATTTTTTGTATATTGACATGATAAAGGAGCATTTTGACAAATTTTGGAAAGAATTTCCAAAGAGGATAGGTATCTCACAAATCAAACAATGCGAGTGCGCAGCGCGAGCTGGAAACTTTTATATAACAATTTGTGTAAATCAAACAAAATAATGAAAGCTTGAGGTGCGAGCTAAAACATTGTGTGCAAATTGATTTCAGAACTGGATATATGAAATGTCATTTAATTCTCTTGAATGGGAATCATTACAAAGGCAATGCGAGCGCGAAGCGCGAGCCACTTCCATTCACGAGTGGATACCATGCGCGACCATGGGGTCTCGAAAAGCACCCTAAACACGTAATTTCCATATTCTGAAAATGCGCCCCTTAACAAGTATTGGCGCGTGAAACCCTACCCTTAGCAAGAATTGGTAACAAAACGGTACTCTTGGCAAATGTTCCCTGAAATGAACCCCTAAACAAGTACAGGAATGTTTTATTGTTACGGGTCCTTCGGTCGTCGGCTTTACCTTATTTGGTTTAGTACGACCCCACCTTCTACACCTCGCGCAAATCGTGACTCTAAATACGAAGTGTTGGGGCAAAAAGGACATCCTTTATAAAACATTTTAATTTTGTTTTATCATCCCCGCGAATTCGACCCTAAACACGTAATTTTCCTAGCGAAATAGATACCCTTTTTTCATTATTTTTGTGTTTTTGACACCCTTATCACGTTACGTACATAACGTGCCCTATCGTGAAAAAGACATCCTTTTTACGTGTTTTTTTTTTTGTCGCGCATGGTATCCACTCGTCAATGTAAGTGCCCCCCCCCCCCCGCGGGGTTCAAACAAGGACAGAAAATGAGCTACGCCTATATTATACGAATCGCTTCATATTTATCCTCCTAAACATTCAGAATCCATGTCATATTCATCATAATCTCTAGATTTATAGAGAAAAAACAGCAAAAATATTGCTCTACAATTCTAAAAAGAAGGGTATATACATGTATATATTATTTTAATTATACGAACCAAAAGTCCAGTTTTCTGTCTTATAATTTACTGTGAAAATCACAAGAATTTGATTAAAAAAAAAATAGGTAGGCCTGTAAAAATTTTTTTTTAATCAAAAAAGAAACAAAAATAGAATGGACAAGAAAGGAAGAATATAAAAGAGAAAAGAAAACTATATTAAAAAAAAAAGAAGAAAAGAAAGGAGAAAAACAACGTAAAGGAAAACAAGTACAGGAATGTTTTATTGTTACGGGTCCTTCGGTCGTCGGCTTTACCTTATTTGGTTTAGTACGACCCCACCTTCTACACCTCGCGCAGACTCTAAATACGAAGTGTTGGGGCAAAAAGGACATCCTTTATAAAACATTTTAATTTTGTTTTATCATCCCCGCGAATTCGACCCTAAACACGTAATTTTCCTAGCGAAATAGATACCCTTTTTTCATTATTTTTGTGTTTTTGACACCCTTATCACGTTACGTACATAACGTGCCCTATCGTGAAAAAGACATCCTTTTTACGTGTTTTTTTTTGGTCGCGCATGGTATCCACTCGTCAATGTAAGTGCCCCCCCCCCCGCGGGGTTCAAACAAGGACAGAAAATGAGCTATGCCTATATTATACGAATCGCTTCATATTTATCCTCCTAAACATTCAGAATCCATGTCATATTCATCATAATCTCTAGATTTATAGAGAAAAAAACAGCAAAAATATTGCTCTACAATTCTAAAAAGAAGGGTATATACATGTATATATTATTTTAATTATACGAACCAAAAGTCCAGTTTTCTGTCTTATAATTTACTGCGAAAATCACAAGAATTTGATTTAAAAAAAAAATAGATAGGCCTGTACAATTTTTCTTTTAATTAAAAAAGAAACAAAAATAGAATGGACAAGAAAGGAAGAATATAAAAGAGAAAAGAAAAATATATTTAAAAAAAAAGAAGAAAAGAAAGGAGAAAAAAACGTAAAGGAAAAGGAAAAGTGTTTAAACAAGGACAAAAAAATGAGCTATATGCCTGTATTGTCTTGAAAATGATTTTTTTAAAATAAGATGACTGAGACACGTACTGCACTGGGCCATGTTAAACCAAGAAAAGAATATAAACCAACAAAATTCTACTTTTAGTTAACGACAGATCGACCGACTGAAATGTGGATGAAAATATTTTCTGATTCTCCCTTCTTTTCCCCCTTTTCGCGAAAGGTGCATGGATCCTCCCCTGTATAACATACCCCCACGACTCTCCCTCCTTCCACCCCCCCCCCCCCTTTGGCGAAAGCTGGATACTCCCCTGTACCCCCTCCCCCGTATCCACAAACATTATCCCAGCTGCCCGTATCCTCGTATCCACGTATCCGCGTATCTTCGTATCCATGTATCCAGTTATCAGTACGGTAGTAGTATCCACGTATCCGCGTATCCACGTATCCTCGTATCCATGTATCCAGTTATCAGTACGGTAGTAGTATCCACGTATCCGCGTATCCACGTATCTTCGTATCCATGTATCCATTTATCAGTACGGTAGTAGTATCCACGTATCCCAGTATCCACGTATCCTCGTATCCATGTGTATCCACGTATCTTAGTATCCATGTATCCGCTTTTATCTCAAAAACGTAATTTCTAAAAAAGTTAACAAGTACCGGTACGTCGTATCCGTTGTTTTCTCGTTTTAAAATCTAGAGATTTTTGTAATCGATTCATGACATTGGATTCTAAAGGTAAGCCAAAGTTTGTTCTAAAAATGTTTGACTTTGACATAAATGATATGCTTTGGATTTGTTTCCTAATACATGTAGTTTTAATGACAAATGAAATTTTGAGGCGCTTTCTTTCAAACAGATTAAAAATATATGACGAGTCTGGAGAAACGACAGTCAAGCTGATGGCAGAAACATCAGAGAATATTGTCACTGTTCCCAAGACAAATTTTGGTCTAACAGTTGTATTTTGCGAAGAAAAGTCAGATTTTGATAACCATGTCTGAATATTGTCAAAACTTGTGGAATGATTTTTAATTTTATCACATTTTTATTATAATTTTTAAGTTTAATTTTACCATCTGCTGAATTTAGAAGGTTAGGGAAATGGTTCTTCAGCCTTTTTTTTTTTACTTGCAGTTATTCATAGATCTGGGCCAGAAATCTGTCAATGGCAATTCATAACCTTGTTCATTGAATGAGTGCTTGCTGCCTAACAAAAGTTAGGCCTACCTGACGACACCGAGCTGACTCAGCTTGCGATTGCCCCAGTGCCAGCACGGACCAACAGCCTGTTCCGTGTTCGCGCTGCCGCAGAAAGCCGCGGTGCACGACAGCCCGAGGCCGCCGGAGGCGGAGTTAGAGAGACCGATAATTATTGAGGTTTTCGTATATCATTCTTCGGCCCATTCATCATTCAATTAAAACTTATCGGGAGTAATTACTTAATCCATTCATAGAAATAAGAAATATCAATAAATCTGACGGAACTTACTTAACTATAGTAGGACTTGGACAGATTTTCATTCACACTTTCTCGCCAGCTTGAGAGGTTGCATAATTTTATCAATTGTTGGGATAGTTAGCATAGTGAACAAACAACACATGTAGATATTGACAATTTGATAATCCAGTTACGGTTATTGGAATTTATTCATGAAATTATTAAATTTTAAGTCAAAATTCAATTCAAATTAAAATATAAATGTATTAAAACAATGATTAATTTCAATACTTAAATCATTAAAACAATTTTAAAAATCCTAAATAATAAAGAATCATTATAATTCTTTTATTAAAACTTTATTAAAACTAACCACGACAATCGACTCGGTATATAGTTAACTAGTTTCTAATTCTGCCGACTGTCAATATTTTGCCATATTTTGTGAATAGGCCGAGGTTCTAACGTGACTGAAACTTGAAAGTTAGCTTTTGTCAGCTGTTTTGTCACGAATCATAATGGCATCGAATGATCTATTAGAGGACAAACGAGTTGAAGATTTAGCTGCACATCTTGCAGAGACAACAGATAAGAATGTTCCAAATCTGCTGCTCGCCTTGCAAGGTATTTTTCCCTCATTCGACTCCAGTCCGACGTATTGAAAATGATGTAGGATTGAACTAGTTAGATAGCTAGGGCTCTACTCCTCTAGACTAGTCTAGCTCTACTGTCTGTACTGACTGTTTTTTATTTTGGTTGTTTTTAAAAAGAAATTTGATGAAGGCAAAGGCATCTTTTTTTGGGGGTGCACGTATGTTCATATGATATGCACTCATTTAATACGTGCGTCCATTTTCCATGCATGTAAAATATATAGACAGCTGGCAGCCGTCTGTTTCGAGGAGTTTTTCAAAAAAAAATTATTTTTAAAATTTCTCCTCGTACACAGACGGCTCGCTAGCGTGTCGCCACCATTTGGGGAGGTACAAAACTACAATGCAAATTCCCCCCAACGGGGCTCATCGATTTTTGTCTTTATTTCATAAATATATATGAAAATAAATGGACAAAAATGCGAATTAATATTCCCTCTTGTCTTGGCTTTAATTGCCAAAAACGAGGGGAAAAATAAAGGTAAAAGGAAAAAAAACAGCGACTTACCTCGGCTGTCGTGTAGCTCCTAGTTCACTCGTTCATCTGAAGTCGATATAACACACAAACATATGCCGTTGGAAGAACTTCCGGGTCAACTGCGTATCAAAACCATTGGCCAATCAGATCATCTCTTTTACGTCGGGTTTATGAAAACTAAAATTCTAGAAGTTTTTTTCCCTTTTCCTTTATCTCTTTCTTTTTTGTTTTCTCAATGTCAAAGAAACTCTTGTAACTTGTTTTCTATTCAACTTTACAACTTGAAATTATAACATCATGAACAAGGAGAATCATTCTGTCAAATTGGTTTATTTTGACGTTTTTGCTTTTTGAAGACCAAATAACTATTTGGGCTATTAACATAGAACCTTCTCTACGACTTAATGTTGGTTCGGGGTGGCTGGTCACATAATAATGAACAAGAATAGTGACAAATACTTTTAAAGGGATTGTCCGGGCTGAAAATATTTATATCTAAATAAATAGTAAAATTCACAAAGCAAAATGCTGAAAATTTCATCAAAATCGGATAACAAATAACGAAGTTATTGAATTTTAAAGCTTATGATAATAATAATCCGGTTTTTTTATATACCGCTTAATACATCGGAATGACGTGTCTAAGCGCTTTACAGATATATCATTACCCCGGTCATCGGATTCAATCAGTCATTCCCACACACAATGTGTGCACATCCTCCACTCCCTGGGGAGTATTCCAGTCAGTCGCCGGTGAGGCACACACAGTACTGGACAAGCTACAATGACTTTCACATCCTTATCAATATTTTGTGAAAACAGTTAAATGCACATCGTCATGAATATTTATTAGGTGGGCTGATGATGTCACATCTCCATTTTCCTTGTTCTTATGTTATTACATGAAATCATTAATGTTTCATTTTTTCATACATGTGTAAATTGTGTGTCTTCATTATGATGAAATAAGTTGCGGCAGTAAATAACTAATGCACTAAATCTGTTGTCAATCCAATTGTTTTAGTTCTTGGTAGAAAAAAATTTCACAAACCTAATTTCATATAATAAAATACAAAAGAACAAGTGGGGATATGACATCATCAGCCCACCTAATGAATATTCATGAAGACATGCCTAGAACTGTTTCACCGAAATAATGCAAATCTTTAAAATTCAATAACTTTGTTATTTGTTTTCCGATTTTGATCAAATTTTCAGCATTTTGCTTTGTGAATTTTACTCTATTTATTGAGATATAAATACCTCCAGCCTGGACCATCCCTTTAAGGGGATTTGCCAAACCTTAAGAGAATCATTAAAAATGATGTAAATTGAGGGTAGATGATCTAGATCTACTACTAGCTTTCCATACAAAGATAACAGAAAATTACTGAATATCTTCTTTACCTCATTTGTCACAGATATTCTTGATAGTGTTGTACCTGGCTCACAGAGGGCAGAGAAGATCAAGAAAGAGATCTGGAATTTTGAACTTCTACAGAGCGTCCTTCTTGCTCTCAAGCAGGACTTCTCTCTCATCAATGGCAAGTGGAATACTGCTGCTGCACTTGCTAAAATCTTAGCGTAAGTGACTGGGTGCTGGAGTTGATCACACATGTATCTTCAGCTTTAAAATTGGAATTGATTTTGCCTTTTTTCCCCCAACTTTTTAGTACTTGCATCATGGTCAAGGATTTATGTATGATCGGTCAATGACTCTGATAACACGTTTCATTACCTTTCTTTACACATGAGTCTAATTTCCTTACTCACAAAATCCTGAGACACAAAGTCCAAGGTACATTAGGTTTAGTTTGAAAATGATTATCAATTTAAGATTCAATGAAATTGGTTCAATTGCATTATTGTCCCTTTAAAACCCAGGTAAAATCTCAAAACATGAAGGTGGGTTGCTTACACAATACAAGAACATTGTTCACATCAGACTAACATCAATGACAGTAGTTTCTAAATTCACTGACCATCAAACAAAAGGAATCAGGAAAACATACCTTATTAATGATGGTCTGCTTTTGATATCTTCCAGTATTGATAGTAATCCTCTTTAGTTTTTGTCTCAATCAGGCATTGCTCCGTTGGTCTCGACCCGCCCGACTCCCATGAATTCCATGCTCTCTTCTTGCCCGAGGCGACCGAACGTCTCCTCATCCTCTGCCGTAACATACAGCACAGATACTGCAAGATTCCAGAAAAAACTCTGACACTCAAGGATGATCTCATCAAGAACTTCAAAGAGGTTGTGGACTCGCTGCAGTGGCTCTACAGTGGTCACTTATTTCTGACTACAAACGGCAAGTGAACAGTGTGTTTAAGGTTCAGGGGGCACATTGCTTAAAACTTACTATCATAGCAACTTTGTCATACCAATGTCACTTCCGTGGTAACGATCAAATCAAATCAAATCAAATCAAAATCAAGGATTCCATGGAAGCTGCAACAAATAGCCATGGTTATATTCAACTGGGGCCCTGATGTGGATGATGTGATTCTGGTTTAGGAAGTTATCAAGAATGTCGTAAAATTATCAGCATCCGAAATTGTGTTTGTATTGAGATTTTCCTTCAGATTTAATTGTTATGAAAAATAATGCTATTGATTTTTTTAATTTTATATTTTGCATTTCTTATTACAGTGTCACTGGTAAATTTTAGAATGCTCTCCAGAAATTCCACATGAGGACAATAATTATATTTTATATACTCATGTACAGCTTTGATGTGGAAAAGTAGTCATTGCCACTGTTAGTTCAATTTTTGATGTGCTACTGAGAGGGGATATATCAGTGATCTCATTCATATAATGTCGTGAATTGTGCACAAAGTATCTTCTCTTAGGAATAGGTGTTAACTCTAAGGCATAAGGCATATTTTGATAGGGCTTTTGAAATCATGGCACCAAAATTATAAGCCTGTTCACGGTTGTAAACTGCGCACGAGCAGAAAAAGGTCATTGGAGACAACCATGAAGGTGGCTCTCAAATTCACTGACATAAGCATTTGTGATTTGATGAATATTCATGTATTCCTTTCAAAATATTTATCACATCCAAGCTGAAGAGTAATAAATGGAGCCTTCATAATCACTGGTATTTGACAGTAGCCTAAACAATAGTCAAATGTGCCAAAGGCAGACAATAAAACAGATTTCCAAACTTTATCCCTGATGTACTATTCTAGTCACTATACAATGCCTTTTGTTCTTAGAATTTGAATACTCTACCGGTAAAGCTTACGCAACATCTCCGTTTGAAAATGATAGTGCTTATCCTAATGAAAAATCACAAAGGTCATTGGAGAAAAGTTGATCATGAGCTAACCGTGAACTGGCTTATTGAACAACCTTCCTAAGATGTTAGATCAAATACAGAATTTTCAAGATTAAAATCCAACAATGACTATTATCTATTTCAAACTCCACCATTTACATGCTTAGAGACTATTCATATAGTATTTGTATTTCAAAGAATATTATATATGTGCTCAGTTGGCCAATCTGGAGACAAAAGCAAGTTAATTTACTGATTAAATTGTTCACTTTTTGCAGTTTTGAGATCAAACTACCTCCTTCAGATGCTGATAACTGATGACAGAGAGACAAGTATTGTTCTTCTTGGAATGGTTCAGAGTGCCGTCAGGGTCAATTCGTAAGTGATCACGGAAGTGTTTCATAAAGCTGCTCGTAAGTTGCGAACCAATTTACGAACGACTGGTAAAGCCTTGCTGGTGCGAGATCAAATTTTGAATAGTTTGAAATTTCAAAAAAAAAAATATTTGTGCGTCGTGGTCTAGTGGTTCTTACTCTTGCCTTTCAAACAGAGGGTCGTGGGTTCGAATCCTAGCCATGGCGTGTTTTCCTTCAGCAAAAATTTATCCGCACTGTGCTGCACTCGACCCAGGCGAGGTAAATGGGTACCGGCAGGAAGTAATTCCTCAAGAAGCTGTGCGCATTAGAATCGGTAGACTAGCTTTGCTGGGGTAATATAGGAGCGCCTTGAGCACCTAGCAAGGTGGATACATGCGCTATACAAATCGTATGTTATTATTTATTATTATTATCAATTTTTTTTTTAAATAACTAGTATTTGAACACAGAGATTTTTTTTGTCAAGAATGAGAAAAGTTCACTCCCATTTTGAATTCAAAAAGAGGTAAAATTAGGGTCATCTCATTTAGCAGAATGAAAGGACACTGGTTTCATTTAAATCATGCATAATTTTCGAGCAGCTTTATGAAATGGCCTCCAGATTCTTCATGATACTGGTTAGAATATAATATAATAATAATAATATAGGTATATTTACCCAGGGTAGCCACTTCAGTTTCGAAAACTGTTCTACCAGCGGGCCCTGCTATTGTTATTACCCCGGCTTTAGCTGAGCTGCCTAGGCGCTCAAGCATTCAAGGAATTTTTTCCTACCGGGTACCCATTCACCTCACCTGGGTTGAGTGCAGCACTATGTGGATGAGCTTCTTGCTGAAGGAAATTACGCCATGGCTGGGATTCAAACCCACGACCCTCTGTTTTAAAGTCAGAAGACTAATCCACTGGGCCACAACGCTCCACATGATTCTAAAACATGTGATCAGTCACAAATTTCATAAGGGAAATTTCATGTCAAATTTGAGAATTTATCCTGTCAAGCACATTTTCATTTCATATTATCATCTACATCATAACTGTTTTTTTTTAACTGTACACATTCACATAATCCAGCAGTTAATTGGAAAAGTGATAGTTACATTGGGATGATTGGAGGAGGGGGGGGGGGGGTTTAACGAAGGTAAAGAGTGACTTTAAGATTAGCAACCATGGTTCTACAGAATCGCATACATTTAATAATATTTTTAAGCATTTCATGTTTTCCTTTTGAAAGATGTTTATGCTCGCGAATTATTAAAATTGTGTGCATGTAACGATCCTGAACTAAATGACTTGGAAAGCCACCTTTCTACAATGTAAAATGGTAGCCTGAATGAAACGTTACTGTATTCTACTCAAAGTCACAAATTTCATAAGGGAAATTTCATGTCAAATCTGAGAATTTATCCTGTCAAGGAATATGTAAAAGATAACCTTTAAGTCCAATTGCAGCTTAATTTTCCAATATTAAATACCTCCGATTTCAATTTCAATTATGTTCTATGTATGTATATTCCCTTCTTTCTAATGGTGTGCGTAGTTAATTTATAGTTTTGTTTATATCTGACTTCAACTATTAGTAATCATAATATTTTTCTCATGTTAATTTTACTGAGTATAATAAGATATATTTTAATTATTTTTAATATGCAGGACCCCAAGGGAGAGCAATTTTTATGTTGATTGGGCATCCTGTTGAAATATTGTTAATAAATAAATGAATAAATAAATAAAGAATATTTTCAACTCTATTTACTTCAAACAGGTTGGTCCTGAATACATTGGATGAGAAAGTGGTACACAGTTTGCTGGATGAAATCATTTTCAAATTATCCGCATTCAACGATGCTGAGATTGGAGCTGCAGCAACGAGGGCCCTTGTCAATATTGCAGATGTTCACACCCCTCTTATCAGACTGCTCTATACAAGATACAAGTAGGTAGCATTGTATATGACTGCAAATAATAAAGAGAGTGAAGCCTCGTTCAGATATGGTGCAACAGATCTTACCACTTATGCTAATAAAGGCATATTATACACTTCAAGTGTCCAAAGTTGCACAAACAGATGTCTTTGCTATTTTTGTGTAAACCTGCACAGAGTTTTTGTGTGCTTACCTTGTTAGAGAATTTGATTATTCTGGGTTTTTTTGTCATCTAACATTTTTTGGATGCCAACTATCCCATTGGACCAATGTTGAGCATTATAGAAAGTAACCTTCAAGTTTCAGGGATGCCACTTTTCCGTATTTATACGGAATTTCGGCTTTTTTCCTGCTATCTGTCTTATTTCCGTATTTCCAACTTTTCCTGTTTTCTGTGTATTAAAAAAACGGAAAGTCCTCCTTTTTTCCCCTATCTCTCCCGATTGCGATGCATGTCGATCGACCGAGTGAGAGATATTTCTCCGAGATATTTGCTTTTATACAGTACAAAATTTATAAACGCACGCACTGCATACTACGTTCATTGAGTTATGCTTTTATCAAGGCTTTCTAATTAGAATTATCGATATCCTGGCCAATCAATGCGAGTGACAAGTTCCGAACGCACGCACATAGACTAGCGCAAAGCAGCGGCACGAATCGCGGTATAATAGCGACTGGTAAATACGTCTGTAAAGATGATGACGTCATCCAAGATGGCAACTTACGATGACCAACGAAGGAATCGAGGATGACTAAGTTTTGATCATCATTTGAAAGGAATTAGCGGTAACTACGGTCTAAGGTACAATGTTTCTGAATTTTATATATTTTCTCGTAGGTTTGGATGTAATTATTTTTTTATAATGTGACATTTTATGTACCAAAAACGATCCGAAAATCGGGTTTCCGCCGAATGTTAGATCTAACGTTACTGCTGCATGCTGATACGGAACCCAGGGAGCTCCGGCCTGGAAAGCGGGCCGGAGCTCCTTGGGTTACGTATCAGCTAGCCCAGGGAGCTCGCGGGCCGGAGCTCCCTGGGTTAGCTGATACGTTGTCTTTATGTACGGGCCAACAACTCTTCAGTCTATGTATTGGTGAGTGAGCCAACGCGGTTCAGCTGAACAACCAAAATACAGAGAGACTGAAGCTTTTGGTCTAGCGTTCTATGAGAAACGCAACTAACTACCGTCAGTTTTTCAAACCTAATTGACTTCAAAGTCATCGATCACAACAAGGTAAGAAGCCACTTGGTCCTCCCCCCTCCCCTGAATTTGAGGTGGGGGCGGACCCCCCCCCCCCTCCTATTTATTTTTATTTTTTTATTTATTATTTTTTTTTTTGCTTGTCCAATTTTTTACCTGTGACATGTTTCCATCCCAAAATAAGGTGGACCCCCCTAAAAAAAATTTTCTTGGACACTGTCCCGGCCCGCGATAAGTTTCAGTATTTTTGGAGGACACCTAGTGGCATCCCTGAAGTTTGGACACCATGACTTGACTCCATGGTTTGTCAAATTTTGTAAGACATTTCTGTATGAAAAAAGGGAAGTGGTATTTATCTCAGTGATACCATGATTTTTATGCAACAGGACTCTAAACAGATTTGTGTTTTATCCCCGTTTCTCAGAGGATTGAGGCCCTTGTTAAGTCGTTGGACTGGAAGAGGATTCGGACGAGATTTGAAGAGACTTCTTGCCTTACTTGATGCCGGATCAGCTCAACAAGCCGAGCTTAATGTGAGTGGAAAATATCAAAGTCAATAGTACAGTAGATTTTGATATGTGGATTGCAGGAAGGTCAACACTGTTTAAAGTATTATGCATGATTTCAAAACAGAGCAGGAATTAATTATTTTATTTTGGGGGTATTCTTCTATTTTCGGGCTATTACTGAGTTATTAGGGGTATTCTATTGATTTAAGGGGCTACGTTTTTTGTGTAATGTTAAATCTTTTAATCTATCGTCTTATATTTGTGTGTTTTATACTAACATACCATGAGGCAAAGCTAAAGGAATGATCAGGAATTGGGAAATTCAGACCTCCTATTTTTTGTTGTTTGATGTGGAAAGTATCCCGTCCAGTATGAAAAAAGAAAAACATACATGGTCATTAAAACCATTTTATTCACTGTCTTGATAATGTTTATGTTTTCAGAGACTGCATCGAGCAGCAACCACCATTCAAGCAATATGGAGAGGATTCTTACAAAGAAAGAGATTAAAAAGAGCCAATAGAGGTCTAGCAACACTTCAGAGGTCATACAGGTTAGTACAAGATGAAGGAAAGATAGACATTGTTGTACTGTTGTAGGTCTATAATTTTGTTCATGTGATGTAATTAACAAGGCTTTATTGTTGGTTTTTCTGAAATCGTAAGATTTTATTTTTTATGAATCAATTATGCTATTTTATGCATAAGTTATACTGACCTTTATTCAACAAATTTTGTTTAATTGTTTATGAATTCTAGGTATTTCTTTGTTTTTGTCTCACCTGCATAGCAGAGTGAGACTATAGGCGCCGCTTTTCCGACGGCGGCGGCGGCGTCAACACCAAATCTTAACCTGAGGTTAAGTTTTTGAAATGACAGCATAACTTAGAAAGTATATGGACCTAGTTCATGAAACTTGGCCATAAGGTTAATCAAGTATTACTGAACATCCTGCCTGAGTTTCATGTCACATGACCAAGGTCAAAGGTCATTTAGGGTCAATGAACTTAGACCATGTTGGGGGAATCAACATCAAAATCTTAACCTAAGGTTAAGTTTTTTAAATGTCATCATAACTTAGAAAATATATGGACCTAGTTCATGAAACTTATACATAAGGTTAATCAAGTATCACTGAACATCCTGCATGAGTTTCACATCACATGACCAAGGTCAAAGGTCATTTAGGGTCAATGAACTTTGGCCGAATTGGGGGTATCTGTTGAATTACCATCATAACTTTGAAAGTTTATGGATCTGATTCATGAAACTTGGACATAATAGTAATCAAGTATTACTGAACATCCTGTGCAAGTTTCAGGTCATATGATCAAGGTCAAAGGTCATTTAGGGTCAATGAACTTTGGCCAAATTGGGGTATTTGTTGAATTACAGCCATAAATTTGAAAGTGTGTTGGTCTAGTTCATAAAACTTGGACATAATAGTAATCAAGTATCACTGAACATCCTGTGCGAGTTTCAGGTCACATGATCAAGGTCAAAGGTCATGTAAGGTCAAAGAACTTTGGCCACGTTGGGGGTATTTGTTGAATTGCCATCATATCTCTATAAGTGTATTGGTCTAGTTCATAAAACGTGGAAATAAGAGTAACCAAGTATCACTGAACATCTTGTGCGAGTTATAGTAGTTTTCAAAATCAGCACTGCTGCTATATTGAATCGTGTGATGCAGGTGAGACGGCCAGAGGCATTCCACTTGTTATTTATTTTTTTCACCAAATTTGTTGCAGTACCCTTTTGAAGTATAGTTAAGCCAATATGAATTGATTTCAGTTAATAAAAGTGAAAATTATCATATCTATATTTAATTGAGATAAGAAAAATTTATTCACGTTGACTTGTACACCAAATCATGATATTGAGCAATTTTTGGTCTGACATGCATTTATATAATGTTGCATAATTTGGGAATCGTGTACCCGGCCGTAGCAAATTTGGTGTCAAAAGATTAGTAAGTCTTGAAAGTAAGGTTTCAATGGGTAGTACCGTAAAACAAAATTTCACGGAGGAATGGTCTCACAAAATGTTGAGATGGGTTGATTCAACCTGACCCCCTGGCTGTTTTAGTGTTAAAGTAAATATTGTTTATGTGTTATTGAAAATAAATTATTAAAAAAATTGCTGTGAATCAATTTGATGACAGAGATTCTATCAATTAGTATCATGTAAACACGTTAGAGAGGTAAGAATCAAATATCTGTAATTCCTTGTTGCTATGTCAGGGCAAAGAAGGAGGAGAAGTCAAGGATCCAGGAGTATGAG
Organism: Lytechinus pictus; assembly: GCF_037042905.1. NCBI lineage: Eukaryota > Metazoa > Echinodermata > Echinoidea > Temnopleuroida > Toxopneustidae > Lytechinus > Lytechinus pictus. The sequence goes on from NC_087247.1 coordinate 6,904,543, forward strand.
AGAGAACAGAAGGAGCTGGAGCATCAGCTCCTGATGGCAAGGAGAAAAGCTATCCGAGAAACCAGACAGAAACAGCTGGACATGATCAGTGCGATGCCTCCAGGTGGGTTGATTTTGCAAGGCATGAACATTGTTCGCATCAAACTAACATCAATGACAGTAGTTTCCAAATTCACCGACCATCATACACAAAGGGAATCAGGAAAGGACGCTTTGTATGCATTGTATTTTAATCATGAAGTAGAGAAAGTAGTGCCAAAATTGTCTCATTTTCATTATATTGAAGGAGGAGCAATCGAATATGATGCAGACAACTGATATTCAACTATTATTGGGGCTAAAATAGAAAACTATGTTTGTATGCTTATACCCTTTTTTTTCTGTTTTGGATGGTTGATATGACCCTGTCCAAGAATGATGGTATTGTGTCTCAAGTGGCATTCAGAGGAAGTCTGTATTCTTGGGAGTAAGATAAAAAGATGTACTAAGTGAATACATTTTTAATAGATAATTAGACTTTCTTCTTTTGGGCATAGCCATAAAATACTAGATGAGTCTTGGTCAAATTAGATTTTGGTGTGGTCCTTGAGTATTTATCAGGGGCCCATTGTGGAAAGAGTTGCAATCAAACACAACTCCTAAAATAAAATGGAACTTGATTTTTAAATTTTGAAAAACCCACATTTGGGACTTGCATATGATTTTAAAAGTTGCGTCAAAATGCAACACTTCCTAATACGGGCCCTTAACCTTGCTGAAAGTGATGCTAATTTTTTGTAAATCTAAAAAAAAAAAATCATAATTCTATGTCTAATTTACGTTTATTGCATTTCCATGTGGTGTAAACAAGTACATAGAAATGTCTTAGATCCAATGTTCCATTCAAAACTCAGTTTTAGTAAACCATCTCTGACTATGACTATGGGTGCTTCGTGGTCTAGTGGTTCTGACTCTCGCCTTTGAAACAGGGGGTCATGGGTTCGAATCTAGCCATGGCGTGTTTTCCTTCAGCAAAAAAATTATCCACACTGTGCTGCACTCGACCCAGGTGAGGTGAATGGGTACCCGGCAGGAGTAATTCCTTGCATGCACTGAGCGCCGGTGATGGTAGCTTGAACTAAAGCCAAGGTAATAATAGCAGCGCTTTGTATCCTCTGGCAAAAAGCACTTTATAAATCCAGCTATTAATATTATTATGATGTTTCTTCTCCTTATAATTCTTTCTTTTCCAGGTGATGTCAACAAGTACCTTGAAATGTCTCAGATCCAATGTGCCATCAGAATCCAGGCAAGGTGGAGGGGGGTCCTGGAGAGACGTAAGTTGGGCCTCAGGAAAGCCACAGCTCAGCAGGTCAAGGCTGCCATCACCATCCAGAGACTTGTAAGCATGATTCATTTTAATAATAGTGGGGTTGTTGTGGTCCAGTGGTTACGAATCTCGTCTTTCAATGAGAGGGGCGTGGGTTCGAATCTCGGCCACGGCGTGTTTTCCTTCAGCAAGAAATTTATCCACATTGCCGCACTCAACCCAGGTGAGGTGAATGGGTACCCGGCAGTATTAATTCCTTGAATGCACCAAGCGCCTTTAGCAACTGGAGCTACAGCCAGGGTAATATATAGTGTGCCATTGAATAGGAAACTAGATAAATCGGCGCCTCATAAATGCTATATGTTATTATTAATAATACTGTGAAACCTGTCTGTAATTGCCACCCAAGGGAAACGCAAAATTTGACCCTTATAGACAGGTGTCCGCTATAGAGAGATTCTTTTACACCTAATCTACAGGTTATCTGTCCTAGTGGAAACGGTTTTATGGTCACCATAGGCGAGTGACTGCTATACAGAGGTAGCCATGAATACAGGTTTGCCTGTAGTAATCATTACGTCAAACCCTCGTTTGAGAGACGACTGCTTCTCAGATATCAGAAATGCGGTTGTATACCCCAGTTTAAAAAAACCTCGCTAGAGGATCCAAGATATTTCATTTCCAAGTGCTATCAACCCTGCATGGCTACGTAATTCCTGTTATCTAACTTTTCACCTACACATGCTAGCCTATGCATTGCTCCAGGGTTAAACAAAAAATGACTGCTGTGATATTACATAAGAGCAGCTCTGCTTTTAGTAGGCCATTTGGAATTAAGTTATTGTATTTGATTCTTAATCAAGTTTTCGAAGGCATATTATACTCAGAAATCTAATTATTTTCAATTTCAAACAAATAAAATCAACGCTGAAATAAGGAAACTATTAAAGAGAAGAAAAATGACTGCATGCGCTGGCGAGTTTGCAGGAATCGTCACCCTGCATATTCAAAAGAAAAAAAAGGGCACATCTAGTTACCAATAATGCGTGTAGCATTTCCATTTATTTGAATGCAGGATAAAAGAGCAATGTTGATTTAATGCCTTGCTCACGGGCATAGGTGCCGCGACCGGGGATCAAACCCCGGACTTTACATTATAGCCAGGTGCCTTAGACCACTCAGCCACAGCACCTCCATGCGTATGCAAGAAAAAAAGATAGAAAGAAAGAATGAAAGAGAAAGAAAGATAGAAAGCCAAAGGAAGGAAAGTAGGAAGAAAGAAAGAACAAATAAAAAAAAAGAAGCATGAAAGAAAGGTAAAGAAGGAAAAGAAAGAGGAAAGGAAAGGAGAATAGAAGCGTAAAAGGAGATACAGAGAGAGAGACAGAAACAGAGAATCTTTAGGAGGTGTAGAAAAGGGGGAAAGGGTGAGAGAAAAAATGAGGAAAGAAATAAAAAAAGGAAAGAAATAAAAAAAGGAAAGAAAGCTGAAAGAAGGTAGAAAGATACGTCCAGTTCGTATACAACACTTCTCGTGTGGCCCCCTGTTGTGACTGGCCAAGTTCTTGTCAGACCGATCGAGGTCAAGAAACACATGTTTAGATACTAATAGCTGGCCTTGGTTGATTAAGGTGTATCACGCTTCAAGAAAAAGAATTAATATAGTGTCAAACCAAGGAGCTTGATCAAACAGAGGTTTTTCGTCATAGTTTCTTTTGTATAATACTAGCATCATAAAATGTCTCTGAAATAGATATAAAAAGTAAAACATTTATGTTTGTAAAGTGGTCACATGACTTTCCACAGTTCAGCTTTTGCTGAATCAAATGTACTTGAGCCCCTATTTGTGATATACATATGTGACCAGGCACCACAAATTCCTTAAAAAGTTTCAACTGTTTGGTTTTCTCTCTGGATTGATCAAAATGGTTTAATTTCAAGTTTTCAGTTTTATCTGAAAAAATTTACTTTTTTCTATGTATTGTAAAATTTTATATATACCATCAGACCCATAGTGCTATTTTTGACAGTTTTAATTTAGACTCATATTTTGTATTTTCTGGATTTAGCATTGCAATTTGTTCTTTTTCCTGAAATCCAAAATATTCCCCTCCTTTGAACTTCAATAAATTATGAACTGGGTAAGCTTTTGCATGGGTCCTTCATAACAATGAACAGGATGTATTTTTTTTTAGTTTGCCAGCTTTGGGGGAAATTTGATGACTCCTAGGATTTCTAATCCCATTTTTGTCACCTTCACACAATAGTTGGAGGGGAAAGTGCTTTTTAATAGACTGGCCAACTTTAAGCCCTTGAATGACTTTTTCAGAATTAACATTCTGTGGTAGTGAACATTCTTCTCTTGTAAAGCGGGTAAACATCAGCCATTTATGGCAAGTTATACATCATTTTAAAGCTGAGAATCTCCTCTCTTAGGGTTTGTATTTAACAAAATATAATTTCTGGTGACTTTTTGTTGGCTTTGTGGTGCTTAGAAACATCTAAATTGAAGTATCTATATCTCTGCAAGTTAAAAACCAAGTGAACGCATTTAGCCATCAGACCTTTTTGTGTAGCATAAACCCTCATTGCCATAAATGAGATCTTAATAAATGCTGATGTTTGTTGGTTAGCACTGTTTACAAGTGTGCAATCTTTTAATTATTTCTTTCTTAAAAGTCAGACATAAAATCTACTCTTCATTAGCCCCCTTCCTTCATGTTCTGTGACTTTCACTGTATATTTTGAATTTTTTGCATTTTATTCTCTCAGGTAAGGAGATTTCTCAAGAAGCAAGAGGAAAGGAAGAAGGAGCCATTGCTATGGCAACCACCCCCTGGTCTGGATGACGATAGGCGGGTGGAGCTGCAGAAGATCATCGATGAGAAAAGGAATAAAGAAACGGTATGAAGAATTGCTGTGCAAGACGTTGGAACATTCAACCTTTTAACCCTATCTAGGCCGGGGTATTTTGGGAGATCATATGGCCGGGAGGGGGGTAGCACCCATGCCTCCCTTGAGATCCGGCCGTCGATCGTGCAATTCTGTATCAATTTATTTCATGCAAATTGCTATTAATTGATTATGCTAATTTATGCGTAATTAGTAGACAAAATCATACTTTTTCCTATGATTCCCTAAATAAAGCTCCAAATGTTCTAGTTTTTGGTGTAGAAACTCTTTGTGGTGTTCTTATCAAACGAACGTGAACAAAAATTGCGATATCAGATCGATTTCATATGTATTATATTGTTTTTGCAATTTCTTATGTATTTCTTTATTTTTTGGACCTTTTTTTTCTCATTAACTTTGTTGGTGACTCTTTTGAAATCATAAATAGCAAAAAATATATCCATTTAGACCAGCAAAACTAAAAATAATCATACATTTAGATTTTTGGTTGAAAACACAATTTGCATTGACTTTGTACACGAAATCACGTTTTTGAGCAATTTTTGGTCCGACATGCAGGTACAAAATGTTGCGTAATTTCGGAACCGCGTACCCGGGCGTCGCAAATTTGGTCTCAAAAGACGCGCAAGACTTGAAAGTAAAAAGTCAGCAAGCGGCGCGGTCAAAAAATTTCGCCCGGCAAAACTATTGCACGAATCGTTGAGGGAGGGGCCTCAGAGGCCTTGATAGGGTTAATCATGAAGTCTAGACCTATTCAATTTCAGTACACTATCCAAATTAAGGTAGACCAGTAGATCAGTTTGTACAATGTGGGGAGGGGTGGTTTCTGTTAGAATATGTAAGAAGAAGAAAAAATTGAAATTGCCATTAGTCAGCTGTGTTTCATTTTCAGTAATGTGCAGGGAGTATTTCATCAACATATTTCATCCTCCAAGTTGTCAGATATGACCATTGTACTTCACATTGATTGGCTGAGAAGCACAGTTCCCATGGCAACTGTTGGATAAAACATCTGATAATTCCTTTCATGAAACCCCTCCCTGTTCAGTTTGTTTTAGGCTAAAATTGAAGCAGCTGGTCATGATTGAATACATACAAAACATAACAAGGTTAACTATTTCAAAAGAAATCAGTGTTCTTCTTAAAATTATTCTTTGTTGCACAAGAGGAATATTGTCATGTTTACCTTTACCTCCAATCTGAAGTATCTGTCTTATTCAACTGTAATTTCAAAATGTTAAACACAAGTTTTAGAGGCATTTGTTTCCATTTTATCTGCTCTGTGCTATTTGATCAGTAATGGTCTGGTCAGAGAGTAAGGGTTGCCCTGCAAGCATCAATGTAAACCTCAACTTCTGCTGGTTTAAAAGTCGCAAAACTGGGTATGCAATCTTTATTTACTTGATGAAGGTAAAAAATATCTTTTATATCAGTTGGAAGTGCTCCCATGAAATCACACCCAAAGATCATATGATTTCAACATTATTATTTTATTTATTTATTTCCATTTTTTTTTGGGGGGGGAAGATTCATGAAACATCTTGTCAGTGATTCTTACTGAGAAATTTGCTCTGAGCCAATCAGATGGGAGGACTTCAGTAGTTTGTACCAAATGGTCAGTGAAAAGGTCATTAAGGTAATTATTTAAAGTTTTAGGTAGTTTCTCAATATATGCTCAGTTTGGCAATTGAGGAGGCAAGGCTTCTGATTTGATTTTTTTCCATCAATTTTCCATGAAATCAAAGACCACAAGATTTCAATACTCTTATGCTCTCTTTTTACAATTATAGCCCAAGGAACGCAGCCGGGAGGCCCAAGAAGAGCTTCATAAACAAACCCAGGAGATGCTTCTCAGGTACTTCGCATTCAGAGGAAAGCAGAGGAAGAACTACCAAAGAAGAGAAGCACTTCTTGCCTCTCTTGAAACGGATGCTGACTTGTTAACCAGTGAGTGACTCATTTTGGATAGTTCCTATTGAATATACATAAATTGAAATACCAAACTCAAGATTACATAAGGTGTCCTAAAATAAAGCATAATTACTTAATCTGTTTTCTTTGAGTTACACAGCCTCCTTCAATTCTGAAGATTCTGATATCAGAACTCAATAGGTTATTCAAGTTTATCATTGTTAAGTAGAAGACAACTTTGAAACATTAATATGGTACACTGCAATGTGTCACATTTCCAATTTTAACCCTATGACCAAAAACTATACCTTAACCCTGATCTAAACCCTAGTTATTTTTAATGAATCTTCACAAATATATGATTTCTTGACAGACAACTACTATCATTATTTAAAAACAGCAGAAAACCACACAAGTAGATTTCCAAATACGACCCCCATCATTTAATTCAAAGAAAGAATAGAAAGTTGCATTTGTGTTAATGGTAGTGTAGTATGTTTATAGTGTGAAGTTATGCTTTATGCATTGCATTTAGCTTTATTTCAGACAGGTGCAATAAAGCTCGACAATAAAGTTCAGTATTGTGTATAAAAGGAAAAGGGATAGTTTATCCTGCCTGCGCCACATTTTTTAAATACAAGGTGTCTAAAACCTGTTGTCCAATCAGATTATTTTTAAATAATTTGGCACAAAAGTACTTCGTCAAAAGTTGCCTAGACACAACTCCTGACACCATTATGTACTCTCTGACATGCAGCATCGCTTAACATCATAATGAAAACATAGTAATGCCACAAGTTTTTCCGCACATCTTCAGCTATATTTGAGAAGTGAAGAGTGTATTGCACTTTACTAGCAGAGGTGATGCCATTTGTCTCGCCATGTTTGGACACTGAAAGATGTTGTTCAGCTTCGTCTTGCCACATGAAGCTTAGTTTCATCTGCAAGAAATTTCACACAGGTAAATCTGTTGATGATCTGTTGATATTGACTTGGATTTATCCTCGTGTCTGAAATTCGATTATCTTTCACCACTCACTCGTTCATCCTTATAGTATACATCCATTATCTTTATTTTGTTTTTTAGATGCACCAAAATTGGACGATGCAAGCAATCGTGACGTCTACACCTTTACCAGTCATTCGGCACCAATCGCCGCTAAGGCTCTATCCAATCACCGAGAGGAACTCCTACTCCTCAGGCAACCATGGTGGAGGAAACTCCATATAGAAGAGAAAACCGACGATGAAATTGCAGAAGAATATGACACAGAATTCAAGATCCTTTAAGAGTTTTGAGGGATTTTTATTTGCATTTTTTTCATACAAAATAATCAGTACTTATCTATGTACCTTGAAACTTTTCACCTTGATATTAATGATGATGATATTCCACTTTGGCAAAAATTATCAGTATTTGCACATGATTGAATACCTTGAGATTGTCCAAGTGATGTATAAATGGATTTTATGCTTCAATGCTTTAAAATCGTAAATTATTAACACATTTCATGATTACAGTGGAAGATAAATCTGTAGAATTTACATGTAAAAGAATAGTGTCTTTGGTTTAAAGAGGTCTCTGAAATATACTAGTTTTCCAAGTAATGTAGGTAACCTTGGGTAATATTACCCACTTCAGGGGCCCGTTTCATAAAGGACTTGCAACTGTTGTAACTTTGCCATTACTATGGTAACAGGGCTCAGCAGCCAATCATAATCAAGGTTTCCATGGTAGTTGCCATAATGGCAAAGTTACAACAGTTGCAAGTCCTTTATGAAACGGGCCCCAGTTATATGAATGCTTCACCAGTGAGTCGTGCATAACCTATCAAACAACTATGCTCCTGAAACTAGTCTATTCTCTATGTGGAGAAAAAAAAATTGTATTACAGACAAATGGTTGTTTACAATGTGGAGTCTCTTGTAAATAAGAAATATATTTATTTGTATAAAGCCAGAAGGGGTAGTGGTGGGGGGGGGGGAGGCGAGCACTCTTCATATGTGCCCCATTTGTACACTAAAATTTTGATTCCAATGCATGTAATGGCATTTTCTCTTTTTGAGCAAAATGAGATGGAGCACAATTCCAGCACTTGTTTTTATTCTCTTTTGGTTGCTCTGGCCCCTTTGATCCATTCCCGGAACATACCATGTCAATGGTGGAGTGCCCCCCCTCCCCCACCCCCACTTTCCCAGGTTTAGAGTACTATAAAAACATTCCATATTATTATTTTTTAATTATTTGTGGAGCCGAATTTGCCAAAAATTAAAAAAAAATAATATTCATTAAATGATGTCAAAAATAATTTTGAAGTTTACTTATTTTGTTATTTGTTCTTTTGTACATTCTATTTACCGTGATGATATAATGACCCAAAATATTAAAATCTGACACAGTTAAGTATGACAAAGTCTTCTACAATTCAAATGCATTGGCTAAGTGGGGGCAATTTTTCTGATCAGAGCATGCTTATTTTCTATGTGTTCCAACTTTCAAGTCAAATAAACAAATGTAGTCCACAAAGAGATCATTGGTGAACTGAGTTGCTAAGGCAAGCAATACAATACAACCAAAGTTGTTTATATTACAAGATACCATTAAATCATGCGGGGAACAGGCCTTTGCTCGTGCAGGGCCTAATCTGTGGAATTCTCTTCCACAGAGTTTGAAAACCCAGACTTCAGCAACCACCTTCAAGGGCAACCTGAAGACATACATGTACCTGTTTAAGAGTGCTCTTGGTCTGCTCTTTGATAGACATATTGTTGAGACATGTATTATAAGTAAATAGCTTTTGTTGTTGTTCTGCTCTGAAGCACCTTGAGCATCTAATCAAGATGGAAAGTGCGCTATACAAATCTCATGTATTATTATTATTATTATAACATTATATTTCAGAGATGTAATTGTAATTGTAAATGTAATTCCTCTTTGCACGTTGCAAGCCAAGATGAAAAGTAATAGTTATAAAAACTTTTAGAAAATGCCTTGCATATAATACTGCCTTATGCTGCAGTCACCTTTCCCCTATGGTGGCCGTATGGCGAAAACAGCCGTTTTATTCCCTTTTTATTCAAACCACCTGTATGTAGCTGGTACAAAAAATGTTAAAACGGCCGTTTTCGACGCGCCGTAGGGAAAATGTGACTGAGGTATTATCATCTGTTTGCAATAGATTCTGAAGCAGCTCACAGTTCACTTAAAAACGGATGACATTTGCCTCCACAATTTAACACATTGAGGCCTACGCTTGAGATAAGGCTACAGTTTAAATGAAATAGGTATGTGTACAGCTCTCAGGCTAAAGACTTCTTACAAATAAAAGTAATGCAACAATATCAACATCTAAAGTAAAGCTACTACTATACTTCTAATCTTTCTACTACTATTAATATGTTACACGACATATGATCTCATGATTTAAATTCTTAAGGAATGTACACAATACAGTTGGTTCACACAAATTACAATTATTTTAACTCGTAATAACGATGACGAACAAATTTGGATGCCAGTCAGTCAATCACACATACAGTAATACAAAAAAAATTGCATGAAATATAAAGTCATAACTTGAGTTGGTCATTTAGCAGTGTCATTTGGCACCATTGAATATACTGGTAGATCCTGAATAATACATTTCATCTTTCATCTTGCGTGTATTGAGGTTTTACTGGTATAGCTCAAAACACTTTCCCTCTTTGTTCAAACAAATACATATCTGCCAAAAATATTACTTCTGACAACATCCACTTTCATATTAAGTGCAAACTGGCCTCTATTTACTTAGATACTTCATGAGATCAAGATCCTTCAAGGTCTTTTCAGCGATGGCTTGCCATCCCTTATTGGCAGCCGGGTTGATAGGGCTGGGATGCATCATGCTAACGACCCTCACCCCTTCCACCCCTCCCTTGTCCAAGGCCTTCTTGGTTCTATCCTCGGCAAACTTCCCGATCCCCACCACCACCTTCACCTCCAGCAGTTTGATCAGCCTACACAGGAAGTCATCACAGACTTCAATCAGAGGATTACGCATCTCCACCTTCATGGACGGAGGGGTGACGTTCTTGCTTGTCGACGTCATAAACACAAGAGGACAGTGGTTGTACACAAAACACTCCTTGAAGAAGTTCTCCGGAGAGCCGCACAAATCCTGCCACAGTTTCCAGAAGCGCTGTCCACTGACCTCACTTCGGTTGCAATCAAGTCCAACAATGATTCGCTTGGGGTGTTCCTTTGGTGGTTTGCCAACGTTTCCTGTAATCTTCATCCAGTCTTTAACATAGTTGGTTTCTCCAAATGGCACCTATTAATTAAAAACAGAAGACGTTTGACACAAAAAAATAATATAAAACAAATGAAAAGAAACACATGACCCAAATTCAACTAAATCTTTTTATTTCAATTAAATTGTGTCCCTATGCACCAATTTATTCATTTTTTTTTCAGAAATGGAATGCTACATTGTGACACATTTTTGTAAATTCAGGTCTACTATATTTCACCTTTTCACATCTTTTGACATCAAGTTATGATAAATGAAATAGCTTTGACTTTGTAAATCATTCATTAAAAGAGAGATCACAGATATGCATTGAGATCAACTGATTGTTTTCAAATTCATATTTTTATTCCTTTTACAATTTTCTAAAATTATAAATTACTCATCAAAATCTAAATTATATTAAAAACAGATTTGCAACTTTAACCTCAGATGTGCCAAGATAAGTCAAGTGTGATATGAAATTATTTTTTCGTTATAATAGCTTACTACAATATCTGTTTCACAGGAAAGTTATACTACATTATATTTTATGTATTGAGTATAAAAGAAAAGAAAAAAGGATTGAAGATTCATGTAGAAAAAACATGTTTAAACTTTAAATCTACAAATCTTACTCACCCCATTTTGTGCCATCCCAAATGGGCCAGGATTCATTCCCAGGAAGAGCACCGACTTGGTCGAGTTGCCATACTTTCTGATGAAGCAGTCGTGCGTCTCCTTTGCATACACCACAGGATTGTAGATATAACTCACTGGATCACCAAACTTGAGCTTGTCCAGTTCTTCAACCATCTCCTCCATCAAAGAGATGAACTTTTCTGCCATGCTTGCCTTGTCTCCACTGGCCCGAGTTGCCCCAGAGTTTGAGGAATTCATAGAAGACCGAGTTGTAGGCAAGTTTGTTGCTGGTTGTGGCTGAGATGCAGGGGCATCTTGCAATGGCTCAGCTACCTTCAACTTTTTGCGAGGCATTCTGAATCTATTAAGTTAAAGAGGAAAATGTGATAGATAAAATTTTGCAAATTAAGACGTACGATATTTTATAGTATTACTAGGTCATTTATTTCTTTCACAAAACATTCATAAACGTGGTAGTTAAAAAAAAAAGATAAAAAAATAGATTGTCAACATAGCATGGATTGAACTTAATTGAAATAGTTACATAAATTCCTGTCATTTACACAAGTGTAAGATTCCGGACACAAAAGTTACACAAAATTTACATTTTAAGATTGAGGATCGATACCTTAAAAAAGCTGGGCTTGTCAAGACAAGGCCACAAATTAGGATATGATGCGTGTATAAAGATATGTTTCAAATAACTTAAATAAGACTACAAAACTAAATCTACAAATGGAAAGAAAAAGAAAGAAGGAAAAACAAACAGAAATTTATAAAAGAAGGAAAGAACTTATGTACAGAATGAAAACGACAGCAATGAAAAGATGAAATCATGATCACTCCTGAAATTATCTCAATCATATTAATTCAAATGAAATAATATAATTTAAATTAAACACACTTATAGCCTTAGAAACATAATGTATTAAGTGCTATATAAATGCAACTAGGCTTATTATTATTATCAAATAAATGGACCAGTACCAGCCACAATCTGAGATAGATCTAGGCTTAACGTTAGACTCTAGTCTAGCTGTTAGATTCATAGATCTAACGTAGACTAAGTCTAGAGTCATTAAAGTTAGACCCAATTTTTTATCGGTTAACGTTATTCTGTTTTATCTGAAACCTGAAAGTAGACCTATAGGCCGGTATTCTGAAGTTGGGTTTAACTTAGACCATGGTCTAACTGTGTGCTAAAATTATGGGAAGCCAAATTTTTCAAAGTTTTGCTTACAGTGAATGCTTCTCATGTTTACTGTGCTCTAAATTCTTTAATGGTGAAGACAACTGTCATACTTACCCTTCCCAGCAGGCAGTTAATGTTTTGGGAGTCAAATGAGCTGATACATTTTAACCACAACTTAAACCAGAGTTTAAAGGGGAATGAAACCCTTGCATGAAACAAGTGGGCTTGTGTGGAAAGAGAAAAATCAAAGAATAAGATCAAAGAAAGTTTGAGAAAAATCGGACAAATAATGAGAAAGCCTGAGCATTTGAATATCGGATCACTAATCCAGTATGGAGATCCTCCAATTGGCAATGCGACATATATGTGTGATGTCACGTACATGTGAACAACTTTCCATTTAATGATAGCAGAATACCCCCAAAATGTATCTTTTTGCTCTTTCTTATGGTGATACAATTACAAACTCTTTATCCATAATAACATATTCTTTGAAAATCTGTATTACAAGCCCTCCTATAGAAAAAATTAATGATCTACTGATAGATGTGATAAAAGAGGCCTTTTTTAGTGAAATATACACAAAAGCAATGGGAAAGTTGTTCACATGTGATATCACACATCTTTCGCATTGCCAATCGGAGGATCTGCATTACAATAAGGATCTAAACTTCAAATGCTCATACTCATAGCTTTCTTATTATTCATTAAATTTTTTCTCAAACTTTCGTTGATCTATTTCTTTGATTTTTCTATTTTCAAACAAGCTATCTTGTTCGAAATATTTCATTTTCCTTTAAATTAAACCAGACTTCAGAATACAGGCCCTAGACTAGAGTCTAAAGTGGCCTTATCCTGAAATAAGTCACCTCGTGTGTGTGCGCTCATTGTGTACAAAGTCAATGGGAGATGAAAGAAGTCACCTCCGGCTCCGCTGACGAAATGAACGGCAGCTAGTGAATGGAGTGGTGACTTAAACCAGGCCTGCCTCTATGGCTCTAAAGTTAATCTTTTTATTCAGTGTTCCATATATCAAATGTACATTTTCAAATATAAGTCTGATATCATCACACTTCCTGTACACTGCACTTTGGGTCACCAACTTAGACCTCAATCTCTACACAAATATGCCCATATGGGACTGGAGTGAACTACCCTGTCCACATGATGCAGCCTAGCCTAACTTTGGGGGCAAAGTCGAGAGTATTTTGTCATGTGTTTGGGCCATTAATTGCGAGTTAAATCACATAAAAAATATCAGAAAACGAAATGAATCAAATAAAAAAATCCAAAAGGCCTGAGAGGGGATCGAACCCTCGATCTTCTGTTTACGAGACAGACGCCTTACCACTTGGCCACCAGGCCGCCACATCGCACTGGGTGGATTTATAAGAATTGAAGTAAACACAGGCACCTAACTTCCAATAATTCCGAAAATGACGAGAAATATCATTATTCTAAGTTTCTTTTCGATTTCTAAATAATCGATATAATACCTTGACACGGCAAAAGGCTATTTCAGGCACTAAATGTCAAATATTTGTCTCCTCATCGGTGAAACTCTCAAATAAATTGCAAAATGTGAAAACCAGTGTTGTTCTCGTTCAAGTATAGTTTTCTAACAGATCAGTAGAAAAGTAATTTCTTACTAAATAAGAATAAATTAGACCAACAAATTATTTGAAAATAATTTTTAAAATTTTTATTTTCTTATCGGTTTTTATAAAAAAACAAGAACAAAAATATAAAACAAATAGCAATAATTGACCATGGTCCTATATTTAAAGTTGGCAATTGTCTTTTCCCGCAATGTGGCGGCAAATTCGGAAAGACAACCAGTCAAGGTGATATTTTGTTCTGATTTATTTGTGTATTATAGATTATAAACAAGTATTTTCAGTTGGCAATGTTGTGTATACCATTTTCTAGCATAAATGTATGACTGTTTTATTATCAGATGAAGCGATAGGGTGAGAGAGAATTACGAAGTGCGCAGCTCAAAGTTACATGGAATTCGTCTTGACTTGAGACAAGACTCACACAGTGCCCCACGTACTAATAATAATATAAATGTTGGATTGTCCGCACCTCGCAATTCATATTAATTGCACCATTTCGTCTTCATAATTTATCCTTAATATATCATGGACTGAAAGCCCTTATTTTAATGATAAGTTATATATGACATCTACGTGTTTTTGAAAAATTGTAACCTGCCTTTTTCTATATTTTTGCATTCAAAATTTAAGATTTTGCAGATCGGGAAGAGTCGAGGTCAGCAATCGAATGAATAAAAAATGGCTGTGGATGTCCTCAATCCTGTCAACATGAACTGTGAATTGCTAGCTACCTGCAATGCTCTTGGATACTTGGAAGGACAAATTTATCAGAAGGAACCAGATTGTTTAGGTAGTAAAGCCCGGGGGGGCCACTTACATTGACGAGTGGATACCATGCGCGACCAAGAAAACACGTAAAAAGGATGTCTTTTTCAAGATAGGGCACATAAGGGTGTCAAAAACAAAAAAATCGTGAAAAAAGGGTATCTATTTCGCTAGGAAAGCTACGTGTTTAGGGTCACATTTGCGGGGATAATAAAACAAAATTAAAATGTTGTATATAAAGGATGTCCTTTTTGCCCCAACACTGCGTGTTTAGAGTCCGATTTGCGCGAGGTGAGGAAGGTGGGACCTTACTAAACCAAATGGTGTGTAAATTAGGTAAAACCGACGACCGACGGACCCGTGACACAACAATAAAATATACTTGTTTAGGGGTTCATTTCAAGGAATACTTGCCAAGAGTATAGTTTTGTTTCCAATACTTGTTAAGGGTAGGGTTTCAGACGCCAATACTTGTTAAGGGGTGCATTTTCAGAACATGGAAAATACGTGTTTAGGGTGCTTTTCGAGACCCTGTGGTCACGCATGGTATCCACTCGTCAATGGAAGTGGCCCCCCCGGGTAGTAAAGGGGAAATTCGTCCTACCCTGACGAATTAAGAATATATTTTAGGCCTAATGATTAACAGATAAGGAAATCCATCAAAATTCAAAGAGTATAAAGAGTAGAATTTTTGAATTATGACGATTGACGTCATATGCTAGCAACTTCCAAATATATTGGGTAGTAAAAATATTGATTAAATGTCATTTTCTCACAAATTGAAACTGGTTTTTTTTGTAGGCCTATATTCAGTAAACAATTTCACAAAATAATTTTATTTTTGAACCATTAAAAATTGAAATTCATGATTTTATATTTCATAACTTATGATATGGATATGGGGGCAGCTGCTAATGTATGATGAAAAAAATAAAAACTTAAAATTCTAACAACTTCCTTAAAAATCTTTAATGGATTCTCCTCAAACTATCACCGTATTTTTATTTATTGATTTATTTCTTTTTTGGGGGGGTATTTTAACAACAAATTTATTTTCAAGTTTAACTTGGTCTTTAAAATAAAAGAAAAATTTCCCGGCCAATTTGCTCAGAGCAGGGGACCCATTTTTTTTACTCTGTCAACTTATTTACAGTGCTAATGACAGAGTTGAGAAATGGGTAATCAGTGCCATTACATGGAAAATCTATGATATGCTAAGGGGCCTCAAAATAAAATTAAAAATCTTAGTAATTAATCATAAAGTTGAAATTACATTGCAAAACAGGGGTATTAAAATATTCCAACATTGTTAGGCAGACAAACTAGAAAAAAGAGTTTAGTATTAAAACAATGTGTTTAAAACCATTCATTTTGAAATTCATAAAAAAATTTTTATTGAATTTAAAAAAAATGTGTCAATTCAGACCATCCATACTCAGACCCATATTCTTCAGTTTTAGACCCTTATCAATATATTCTGATAAATTTCTTTTCCTTTTTGTCTCACCTGAACGAAGTTTGGTAGAGACCTAGTAATCACTTTTCCTGTTCTCTTGCTCTCATTTCTTTATTTCTGCATCAATTAAAGGGATGGTCCGGGCTTAAAGTATTTATAGCTTAATAGTAGAATTCACTAAGAGTAGAATTCACTAAGCAAAATGCCGAAAATTTCATCAAAATTGGATAACAAATAACAAAGTTATTGAATTTTAAAATTTAGCAATATTTTGTGAAAACAGTCGTCATGAATATTCATTAGGTGGGCTGATGATGTCACATCCCCACTTGTTCTTTTGTATTTTATTATATGAAGAACTAGTATAATTGGATTGACAACTGATTTAGTGCATTAGATATTCATTGCTGCAACTTATTTCATAAGGGAGACATAATTCACACAAGTATGAAATAATGAAAAATTTATGATTTTATGTAATAACAGAAGAAAACGGAAAGTGGGGATGTGACATCATCAGCCCACCTAATGAATATTCATGACGACTGTTTTCACAAAATATTGCTAAACTTTAAACTTCAATAACTTTATTATTTGTTATCCGATTTTGATGAAATTTTTGGCATTTTGCTCAGTGAATTCTACTCCATGTATTAAGATATAAATATTTTCAGTCTAGACCATCCCTTTAAGTTCATAACTCGTTACATATGAATTGTGATCCTTAGGCAATACCACATTTATGTGCATTAGGGTGATGGGGTCAAAGGTCATCTAGGGGTTAAAAGGTCAAATGATATGAGGTCATGTCTGTTCCAAGAATGTGAAAGCTTATTGACCATGTACCTTGAAAGTATTTTGATTTAGTGGGCAACTCCCAAGAAAATTTTGTAGGGCATTGTGGGTAATGCAAAAATTCATTGACTTGAATGTTCTTGACCTACTATGACTCCATAGATCTTGATTGAAGCTGGTACAATGCTTTTGTTTTCAAGTCGAGAAAAGGAGCCCAAACTCAAATTTACATTCAGTGTACTTTATGCTTTTCAGAAAGGGTACTCCAGGCTGAAAAGTTCAAAGTTTTATTTTGCTTTAAATAGGTTAATAGTTGTGTATATGTTGACATTAATCTGGAATGAATGAACTCTCCAGATTTTATTGTAAGTAATCTTTGATAATATTTCTTTTCTTTCATACAAGTGTGGCATAATTATCTTCTCTTGTAACAATATGTCTTACAGTACTGACGATCATACGCATTAAATCAGAATTAAACATTTTTACATTCTTGCAGTAAAAAATTAATATATAATTTGAATTTAATTACAAAAAAAATATTTTGAGATACAGGTTTTCAGCTTGATTCATTGAATAGGTACTTAATTTTCACTTATGATGACAAGCATAGATCTGTTTCACCATTATATTGAAAATTTTCATTAATTCTCAACAGAGACTATCAAGGATCTAATTCGGTTCTTAAAACGAGAGGATGAAACATGCAGCATTCGACGTCAGCTTGGCCACGCCCAGATCTTACAGAATGATCTTATTCCATTGACCAAGCAGTTCAGCAAGGAGGAGGAGCTCTTTGAAACAACAATTAGGTAAGAAATTTAGAAACCAAATTTTTTTTTATCCCCAAATTGTTGCATGATATTTCACTCACTTTGATAATCACATTTTTATATCACTAAACAAATCCGAGACTGACACACTTGTAAACTGTTATAATTTGTGATTTTGATCCATGTTTGGTATTGAATAAATTGAAATTGATTTTTATTTTATTTTATTCATTCAAAGAATAGATGTGGCCCAGTAGTAAATTGGGCCAAGGACAACCAGTTGAGAGAGGCCAATCAAACTAAATATGAGGAAATATGAATCTTTTCAAATTTCTAACAAAGTAAAAATGTGTAGCTATTTTCTAGAAAATGGTACCATAATGCTTCCTTTATGATGGGTCACTCAGAAAATTGGTTTTAAGGCATTTTTGCAATTTTTTGTGAAGTTTCATAACTTTGATGCTAAATTAATGTGAAGTGCATAGTTTTTTCAGGGCAATTTTCAAGACCACTTGATCACATTTCATTGTGAAAGCCAGGCATATTCATACATGTGTATTGGCAATTTATTTAATGAAACATGAAATTGCATTTATTTTATTCATACTTTGACATTGAAAAAGTTTCTTGAAATTTTATAAAATGTTTGTACATGTTTTTAAATCAAATGTTATGTTATTGAACGATCTTCCTGATATTGGTATTTATTTTAGTATTATCAGTCACTGAAATCTCTGCTATCATTAATTGTCTTCTGCTAGACTTCTGGTTAATCTGACTCAGCCTGCGGAACTGTGCTTCCAGAATGTCCCTGATGACAAGACATTTCGGAACTACTTCCTGGAAGTGTTGTCCCACCTGCAAGCTTACAAACAAGCATTTGCTTGTGAAGAGTTCATGGCTGTCATGGCAAGAAAACTCAAGAAGATGCTGGACATGGTATGAAAACTCACTTGAAATTTTCTTTTTTCTTGGGATTCAAAAAATGTTTTACTCTATCTTTCGTATTTTTTACAAACATTGTTCTTGTGTTTCCGCTATAATATAACCAAATCTTGTTTTTTTTGTAGATGTTTGAAAAGTTGTTAGAACTGCAGTATATGTAATAGTTAATGTGCTGTATTAAAAAAAATCTTTACTCTATCTTTTGTATTATTTCCAAACATTCTTGTGTTACCGCTATAATTTCTAGAAGACCAAATCTTGTTTCTTGTCGATGGTGTTTGAAAAGTTGTTAGAACTGCAGTACATGTAATAGTTAATAAGCTGTATTTAAAAAATCTTTACTCTATCTTCTGTATTGTTTCCAAACATTGTTCTTGTGTTTCCGCTATAAGACCAAATCTTGTTTCTTGTGGATGGTGTTTGAAAGGTTGTTAGAATGGCAGTACATGTAATAGTTAATGTGCTGTGAGTAGAATTTCTGACTACATGTGTGGCGGGGTAGTTTCATAAAGTTTCTTGTAAGTTACGATTAACTTTACGCACGACTGGTGACCTGTTCTTTGCTGAGCTGACTCTGATTCTCAACCAGTTTGACTCCCATCAGCCTGCTCGCGACACAGATTTACTGGTCCAACATGACCAGTAAGAATATATCAAACTGATACAAATGATCTTTTCTCCTCTTTTGTAAATTATAAAAATGGCTATCCAAAATTGAGAAATTGCTCTCATGAATTATGTTGTGGATGTGTACTGTTTATTAGTATTTGGGGGGGGGGGGGTAAAATCAATAAACAACGGCACAATAATTTTTATTTATTTTGGGGGACCAGTGAATTTTAGGTTCAGACCAGTAAAAAAGTTGAAAATCTGGGTATCTACTGGTCTGATATGAATAGGTTGGACTAGTAGAAAAAAAAGTGTTACTGTGGAGCCCTGCATTAGCTAAAATTGAAATCCAATCTTAGTAGACCAAAATTTTTGTTGTCAACCAACATCTGAATCAAAGTTTAATGATTTGAGGTTAAATTAATTTATTGTCACTTTGCTGATATTCCAGGGAAGTTTTGGGGCAACTCGCCAGCTTTGCATTACTTTCAAATTGGTTTATGAAATACCAACTGGTGGTATAAAATGATATGCATTCCCCTTTTGAAGACCTGGGGGCCGTTTCATAAAGCTGTTCGTAAGTTAAGAGCGACTTTAAGAACGACTGGTGATCCTTTCTTATGCGCAAAACCATCGCAAATGAATATACCATTCGCCATAAAGGATCACCAGTCGTTCTTAAAGTCGCTCTTAACTTACGAACAGCTTTATGAAACACCCACCAGGGGCCATCTTATGAAGAATTGCAATTGAGTTGATTCATACTTGGCCTGAGATTGATATCAAATAGTGCACTTAAAGAAATTGAATTTTTTATCAATCTCAATTTGAGTCTGATATTGATCAATCACAACTCTGTGTGAGACAGACCCATGGACTTGTTGGAAATGCCATTCTTTGAACCGTTTTTAATTTGGAAGAGTACATCACTGTTTGAAATTGAAAAATGAATACCTGGGCCCCGTCTTATATAAAGAGTTACGATTCATCCAATCATCTCAACTCTATGAAAATCAATCCATACCATAATTTTTTCTTCAGGAGGTTTGCACAAAGTCCTTTGTAAACAAAGAGAAGCACATTAAATTCTCAAAGAAATGATGAATGTATGAATATACATCACACCTAGAAAATATTTTGAACAAATTTGCATTTTAAATGTTGACGTTGCTGGCCGTCCATAGTTATGGTTGATCGGATCAATCGCAACTCTTTGTAAGACGGGGCCCAGGAGTACATGAATCAAATACCTAGTCCATGATATCCTAGAGTGTTCCTATTAAGTATGAATATCTTTATGTATTCCTACTATTAAATTTTCCGATATTTTCAGGAGTGGGAGAGTCGGCGTGAGGACCACACCCTACTCATGGAACGCATCTTGCTTCTTGTGAGAAATGTCTTCCACATTCCAGCAGACCCGAATGCTGAAAAGGTACACAATCATTTTTAAAAATATGATTTTTTTTTTTTACATAGATATCAGTCAGTTTGAAATCTGTAATCAGAAATTTGTAAAATAAAACATACATCTGATGATCTGAATATTTGAATATCAGTTAATTGTAGACAAACCATGCACACAAAATTACAATTGTAAATATTCAGCATATCCATGTATGTTACACCTCCTAATTAGATATGAAAGATTTAAAGAATTCATAAGTTACAAAATTATAGAATATATCTGATCTATTGATGGCAGAGACATACATTTCAACTGTGACTATTCAAGAATCCATCTGTTTATTTTTCTTTTTTCTCATTATTTTGATTTTTTTTTTTGGACAGAGAACTGATGATGATGCCAGCGTCCATGACCAAGTTCTTTGGGCTCTTAATGTGAGCGGTATGGATAAGCTGATCCTCTACATTGCAAGTGCCGAGGGAGAGCAGCAGTGGTGCATGCATGCAATAGAAATCATATCACACATGCTCAGAGAACAGGTATGTAGTATTTCATATTGCGCCAAGGGTTAATAAGATAAGACTTAAGTAAATAAACTAGACAATTTTGAGGTTACGTGTGACTGTCTTTAATGACCATGGCCAAGAGACCAACACTAGATGGCGCGCTTACAATTTGCATTGCGGTTGCAACATCGAATCATCATAATACAACATACTGGCGTGACTGCCTTTTACTTTTCTCTCCTCTTTTACAATATAATCTGTATAACAAAATCATGATGATTCGTAACTAGCTCACTATTAAATAAAAAGGGTTAGACCTCCGTTGGTGTAAAACTCTAATAAATCTAAACACCAATGTATCATAACGAGTTAAATATTAAACTAATATATTAATACAACAAAGGTCACAATTCAAATAACATCAAATGGCATCACCACTTCCCATCTCCCTCCATCATCAAGAAATGGGAAAACCACATTTGTGGGCTTAAAAAGGTGTAAACAACAAATCATTATCCCTATCTAGGCATCAAATTATCAAAAGTAAAATGTTGACCCACTCTACTCCAAAATACAAGGCTCAATTAATGCTATGCACTAAAAATCAATTCCCGACACAAATTAAACAACCATAAACTCGCATGAAAAAAGAAAAAACGCATATGGGCAAATGGTTCAAATAATGAAAAAAAAAACCCAATAATCTCTCAGTGCAAAGTATCCACATAACAAATAGACTAAACACAGTTTGACAGCCTCATCCTAAATAGCAAATGTCTGTGTATCATAAAACAGAACGGCACAAAAAGTACTGAATCATAAGCAGTTCCATACCATTCCAATGAAATCACAAAATACTTGCAAAAAGGGAAATGGATAAAAGACAAAAAACAGCCATGTACCCAAAACTTATGACTGTTTAACTACATGAAGTTGACACGCGGACTCAATATCACTAGGCATAATGCAAGATATACATGAACATACAATGACTGAAAACAAGGGCATATACATCATTATTCAAAACGCAATAATTCTAATTAATATCAGAACAAAACAGAAATCATTTCCCAAACATCACAGTAGGCATATATTAAAGGACGAGTAAATATTAGATAAACATCACCAGTATGACATAAAAACATACCACATCCATTAAATCAACAACACACATAACTGGCAAAATCACTCACCCAAAATACATCACAAAAATTAATGACAAACATCATGAAACTGTTTATAGTGATCAACCAAAATCACATATCAAAATGCAATCCTGTAACATAAAAATACCTGCAAAGGAATATAATGAAACATCCCAACAGAAAATCACAATCAAAATCACTATCAATAATATAAACAAGGCACTTTAAAGCATGTCAATTAAAGCAAAATATACCTGCAAATAAACATATAACAAATCATCATGGTAATTGGTATATGAAATCAATTAGGCATCGGTTGATAAATAACTCAAAGGACATATCCTAATCAAGCGATGAAACTCCTGTTTTAGTCCGTTCCTCATAATCATATGATAAAATTAAAAGTCCAATCATAATAGAAACATTCACATCTGCAATGGTCACTATCCAACACATGACTCCGTCAATTCTTGGGAAGGCTAGCCGAGCGGAAATGGACTAAAGTAACAAGTCTCTGTACCGTCGATATTCAGGCGAAAATGGCCTAAACCGCGAAGCTCTTCCACTAGGGGAGACAAACCAGCAGGACCATGCCCTGGGTTAGCATGGGGCCGGTCCGGCGGACGAGTGCAACGACAACCTCCAGGAACCAAGGGAGAAAGACCAGCAGGACCATGCCCTGGACTAGCATGGGGCTGATCTGGCGGACGAGCAGGACATCCTTCAGGGACAGACAGATCAGCAGGACCATGCCCTGGAATAGCATGGGGCTGATCTGGCGGACGAGCCTGATGACATCCTTCAGGAGTGGACAGATCAGCAGGGCCAAGCTCTAAGGCAGCAAGGGGCTGATCTGGAGGGCGACTATGGCAAGCAACATCAGTCCAGATGGAATGAACGTGCTTATTAGCGATTGAGACGCTAGCCGAGTACGGACATTCAGTTGAAGGCGACGCTTGCAGGGTGAACGACCAAAAGTTCTGCGAAATCAACCCATCCACGACAAACGGTACCCGTGCCAGATAGATAGCTTGCGAAGTAGAGCTACTGCTGCTGACGTTAGCCGGGCACAGAGGCATAGCGGTTACCCCGGTGCTTGCTCCGTGGCTGTGACTCGCGTCGAAAGGTAACACCGAATCGGCCGATGGTGTAACGGACACGGTATCAACACTACTGGGAGTGTCAAACCTATGATCAAGAGGCAGCACGGTACCTCCACGGTCAACGACACGGTTGCTACCAATGCAGCGATCCAGTAGCATATCAGGCGACATGTTAGGCAATACCGTCACGTCAGGCAAAGTTGTCACATCGGGCAAAGTCAAGGTAGGCATAACTGTCACATCAGACAAAGTCATGAAAGGGGAAACTGTCAAATCAGACAATGTCAAGGTAGGCGAAACTGTCACATCCGGCAAAGTCAAGTTAGACAAAAATGTCACATCAGACGAAGAGTGAGAAACATAGTTCCGACTAAGATCCAAATCAAGGGAATCTGTGAAACTGTAGATCACGTTGGATTGGCAACAATCCCAAAGTAACAAAGACTGAAAATCATCGGCAGACAGTGGAGAGCAACTCAATCCACTCGGAGTAGGAGAGGCAACATTGCCATGCCAACAATCAATGCAATGAAGTGAAGAGGTTCTTAAATCACTCAAACATGAAACTGGAGAACACGAACTGCTTTCATGAGTGTCTTTAACTGTACACTCTCGGAACAATGAGGGCACACTGGCATTGGTATCCAGACCAATTACATTACTAACATTAGACCCTACATTATCTTTCCTTGTTTCTTTTACGTCTCTCATGTGACCAATAATCACATCATCTACATTAGCTTTATTTACCACACCAACATTAGCATCATGTCTATTTTCCTCATTCCATTGTTTCACATCACACTGGTCACTTTCATAAACCAGACAATCACTAGTTGCATACTCAACCTCTTTATTCCATCCTTTAATGTCAGCACTGTTTGTTATATACACCTCACCATCACTAGTCGTGTATCCATAATCTGCATTACATTGTTTCACATTAACAATGTTAGATTCATTAACTCCACCATCACTACTCTCATAACCATCATCTACATTGCATGGTTTCATTTCACCTTTGTTAGTTTCATGCACCTCACCATCACTAGTCAGGTATCCATCATCTGCATTACATTGTTTCACATCAACTATGTTAGAGTCATGACCTCCAACATCACTACTCTCATAACCATCATCTACATTGCATGGTTTCATTTCACCTTTGTTAGTTTCATGCACCTCACCATCACTAGTCTCATCTCTTCGGTCTTCATTCCGAGATTTACAACTATTACTTTTAGATTCATTCATCTCCCTATCACTTGTCTCGTATCCAACATCTTCTTTGTGTATGTTAGTGTTTACTGGTGTGACCGTGGTCCCTAATGTAACATGATTATTAATTCCATGACTATCATTCATTTTACTCTCATTCTTCATACGTTCCCGATCAATGAGAGTGTGCGTTGTAATTGAATGTATGCCAGCGAGATCAACATCGCAAAAACATGGCGGAGCTGCTTGAGATGACGAAGCATAGCAAAAAGTAGCACTGTCTCCAAACATGATCAACTGCTTGGAGGGGCGAACCGAAATATCGTTCTGCTCCATAAATGGAGCCCCAGCAACAATACTGTGAGAACCACGCAAGTCATCATGGACTACCACACCATCAAACCAAAGTTCACAACCATCATAGAATAATGTGAACTGAGTCACACCCACAATGTGGGTCTGATCGACGAGACTAACAATGGACACATCATCAACAATGTATTCATCAAAACCAAAATCATCAACAAGAATCTGGACACCAATATCATCTGCTACAGATTCAGTGATTAAATTGAGCTGTGATCCGCTCTTCAATTCAACATTAATCCGCGAATTATCAATTGTGCGGGCACAAAAACAAGGTTTATTTAATATCTGCCTGCTAGCAGAAAACTGGCGCAACCCTGATGGTTGCGACGACCTGCTAGCCGCATCGTGAACGGCTGCCGCGGCGGTCAACGCGGCCCTGGCCATGGTACGGTATATGTGGGACTACACAAATTTATCTTCCGACTTCGGGAAGTAACCCAACCTCTCGTCTACCACCGATAATATAAAACACGGCGTGCCTAGCCCCAATTTACAGGGTGAAATTAACTTAGGATGGCTTATTTATTTTCGATGGGTGGATAGAATCCAGCTGCCACCACGCCAAGGGATAATAAGATAAGACTTAAAGTGATTGGTTAACATTGGTTTGACTTTAAAAAAATCTGAGCTAGAAGGTCGCACTTGTCACCTGTGTCTGTGATATGTTACAAAAATGAAGCCCATAAAAAATTGCGTTCAAAAATAATTATTTAGTGCTTCAAAAATTGAAATATAAAGTGACCGAAAACACCATCTTAATTTCATCCCATACACTTATGTGTACTATTAAGGCGTCTATAAGACGCCTATTTACAAAATCGGGGTTTGCCTTGTAGTTTTAGCTTTTCATTCTCAATAATGGTTGTTTTCAGGGTTTATTAGTTCTAATACATGCATTTGTACACATGTTTCATCTTGGTTTGAGAATTTTTTAAATCGGCTGCTCACAAAGTTAAACAATACCTTTAAGTAAATAAACTAGACAATTTTGAGGTTACGTGTGACTGTCTTTAATGACCATGGCCAAGAGACCAACACTAGATGGCGCGCTTACAATTTGCGGTTGCAACATCGAATCATCATAATACAACATACTGGCGTTGTGTACTTGAAGCTTTGAGCTCTAAAGGTAGTATACATCGCTGTGAATTTGTGAACAGGATGCCTGTGTACTGATTTCCCACAAATGTATGGAAGTGTATCCTATTACTGGGATTGTTTATTAATTCAGTCATATCAAACAATATTTTCTTTAATTAAAATTGATGAAATGTTGGGTTCTGCTGAATATTTTCATGAAAACGTATGTCCAATTTTTTTTTTTTTACTTTCCCTATGTTTTTTTATACTTCGGGATTTTATTGAGGGAAAAAAGGAAAATTATGATGACTTCTGAAAACATCTCTTTTGTTTTGCTTAAATTTTCCCTTCTAATAATCACTTTTTTTCTCTGTTTATAATCTGTTGCTGTTGCCTTACATATAACTTATAATTTGTACTAAAATTTAATATAAAAAAAAATGTCCTTTCCAACTTAAATTGTACAAGTATAGGAAGGATAAACTGTCACCATTTTCCAATTGCCAGAATAAATTTCTTACAACTTTGTATGATAAAGTCATCTTAAAAGTACTATGAAGTAATTTTTTTATAGAAATGGTACATGGACGTACTGCTTTGTAAAAATATTCAATAATAATTGTTTTCTTCTGTATCTTCAATTTTATGTGACCTTTAGTCCCCGGAGTCCATTGCCAAAGCTGGAAGAGTGCAACACGCCAGTGAGAGACTGAAGGAGGAGAAGGAATTGGAAAAGATCCGGCAGAGAGAGCTGCTGGAGAAGAAAGCAAGACTCTTGAAGGCTAGCGGCAGGTATGGTTGTTTATTAAATGTTTGTTACTGGGTGAGAGCCAGATATTGCATTTTTAGTATATGGTTGATTATTAACAGAAATGGCATTCTTAAGATATTTTGAATTTTCCATTGGCCATTATTTGATATCATGTGTTATGATCATTTTCCATAGTTTTACCCCAAGTAGGTAAGCTGTCCAAGCATATTCAAGAAAAATTATATGAATTCAGTTTTGCCTTTGTATTGAACAGTTGCAGCTATTTGTTTTGACCATTATTGCATATACAGTGCCGCTCACGGTAAACTTGACACCACGGTTTATCTCGGTTTATCGCGGGAGCGCGTACGCGTTTAACTTCGATCACCACGGGCCATCGTACATTTTGATATAGCGCCAGCTACGTTGAAATTTCGTAAATTCTCACGGCGTTTCCTTGCGCGCACGCTGTACCGCAGTTTGAATCGTACATGTATGTGACTGTACGTGTACATGTATACAAGTGACATTGCATTTTTCGGAAAGTAATGATCTTTAACCTGTTTTGAATATTACTTTTGATTCTCATGTAATTCTTATTTTTATTGTTGATTAATTATCATTTATAGGATTTTCAAATTATTGATTTGGTGATTTGATCGTAGGTGCAAGTTATTGGGGTTTTAAAAATAGTTGATTCAGCCGTTGTTTTGAGTCATGTTTGGAATGATGTGGGCTTTAAATGTGTTCATGGTCACTAGAATCACCATGATGATGCTGCAAATTCATCTTTTTTCAAGTTTGACAATGTTTCAATTAGATGTTTTGCCCATTTTTTTTACATTTTAGTTTTTCACCATTTTTAAAATACATAGAATATCATTTGAGAACAAATACATGATTCATATTTTTGTTAAAGTCTTAGGCCTACATGTTGCTTGTTTTCTTTCTCAATTATCTGATGCTCTCTTTATCATTTTTTTGTTTCGTTCCTTCTTTCTTACACTCATTATCCCTTTCTTCCTTTTTTTCTTTGTTCATTCTTTCTTTCTTTCATTCTCCCCTTTTCTTTCATCATTGTGTATTGGCTTATTTCGTTCCCCTCGAAGTTGAATGATCCCGCGTACAATAAATGAATTTCCGAGAATGACACAAGATTTAACTCTTATTATTATTATTAGAGAGATGTATTATTTCGTTTGTCAATGTCATACTGTACATGTATCTATTATTTTTTTGACTTCCACTACATTGTTTATTGTCTGTTGGCAGACTTCGTTCTCCTCGAAGCTTTCAAAGATCCCGCGCATAATTTAGGAATTCCCGAGAATGAAACAAGATTTACCGACTTGTTGACAAACGTATTAAAAGCTATATAATCATTATTAAAATTACAGTAATTATTATTATTATTACAAGAGAGATGTATTGTTTCGTTTGTCAATAGAATTAAATTGCTTCGTTTATTGCGTATTTGCAAACTTCGTTCAACTCGGAGTTTTCAATGATCCCGCGCCTAACAAATGAATTCCCGAGAATGACACAAGATTTACCGAGTTGGTGACAAACTTCGATTTAAAGAAATAATTATTATCATTACAATTACAGGAATTATTATTATTACAAGAGATATGTATTGTTTCGTTTGTCAATGTCTATAGAATTCCATTGCTTCGCTTATTGCGTATTTGCAAACTTCGTTCAACTCGGAGTTTTCAATGATCCCGCGCATAATAAATGAATTCCCCATTATGACAAGATTTACTGACTCGGAGACAAACTTTGATTACAAGTTACAGTAATCATTATCATCAGATACAATTACAGTAATTACTCTTATTTTAATTATTACAAGACAAGGACTAATTATTATTATTATTATTTTCATCATTATTATTACAAGAGATATTATGTATTGTTTCGTTTGTCAATGTCGTATTTTTTAAATTCCATTTCTTCTCTAGTTGTTGTATTGGCAGACGTCGTTCCCCTTCGAGTTTTTAATGATCCGCGCGTAATAAATGAATTCCCGAGAATGACACAATTATTTACTGACTGAGAGACAAACCTTGCTTGCTTGCATTGGCGGCCGGGGCGCGCCGGTCAATTTGTTGGGCAAACCACATACAGCCTGAGCTCGCAAATGTTAAGCGTAAGGGGGCGCTCTTCCACTTGATGAAATGGACCATTGAAACAATCACCGGCCGTATGCCTATCGCTCGTACATGTTGAACGCGGTTAGCTCATGACTACCCGCGCTCGTTATACGTTTTCCCGCGACGTAGTGTCAAGTTTACCGAGAGCGGCACTGTAATGTAGATTTTGCTGAAAGATATTTGAGACTGAATGAAAAAATATTAAGTCACAGTTTGTGTTTTTTTTCTAGATAAGCACTATCTCAGATAAGGCGCTTCATCCATAAAAGAACAAGGCATACACTTGAAGCCTCTACATTTATATAAATATCTAACATGTTTGCTCTTCAGATAGTTAACAGTTCATCCCCCTTTCATCATTGATAGTACGCAGTTCAGTATACAAGTGTGTATATTAAGTGTGACTTAGTCTTTACTCTTTGTAAAAAAAACCTGTATGTGTCATTCAATCATCAATCCATATTCTCAATTCACCATTCAGGCATTCTCGCTTTGGTGGCTCTTTCTACATGACCAACTTCAAGTCGATCAGCGACCGTGACCTCATCTACCATCGACCACTCCAGCAGGCCAAGACCATGACGTTTGAGAGTACTAAAAATGCCACCAAGAAACCCAAGAACAAGCTACCTCTACAGGACGGGACTATCAACAGGCGATCGACCCTGAGCATCCGACTCTTCCTCAAAGACTTCTGCATGCTCTTCCTTGATAACTGCTACAATCCGTTGATGAACGCTGTAAAGGTATGTCAAATCCTCAAAAATGAATACAGTTCTTGTGGTCTAGTGGTTCTGACTCTCACCTTGTAATCAGTGGGAAGTGTGTTCAAATACCCATGAAGTCACTAAGTTTCTTTGGCAAGGCCTGGTATTGAATATGTAATGATTTTCTTCCTGAATATTAAGAAAAGAATTGAAATCTCACACTAATTATTTCCATCTTTCTGACGATTCTATTGGATTATTTTATTGACAGGATTTTTAGTAATGAAACGGTGCATCGATAGTCTGTGGTTACATGCATTTGTCTTTAACTTCTTGAGCATTCTTAGACTGATTATACTAACAGAAGTCTATTCTTCAATATGCTATGAAGGATTGGTAAATCTTTCAAATTTCTTTGAAGCAAAAAGTTAATGGTTTTCCTTTTTTGTATTCTTGTTAGGATCATATTCTTCACCGACGTGCTCAGGAGAATGATGAGTCGTACTACTTCTGGGCAATGCAGTTTTTCATGCAGTTCAGCCGGCTGTATAAATTCAGAGTAGACGTCATCAGGTAAAGAAATACATAAATTTGAAGAAGAAAGAACTAAAATGATGTTCAATCAGACTTGCAAAGGCCAAATTGCTTTCTATTTTAGAATCATAATGCAATTTTCTAGATCTGAAAATGCTATAGTACTGTACTTGATAGCTAGATGTGGGAGTAAATCATTAGATTAATTTTGTCTACATAGAAAAAAAAAAAAAATCTACATTATACTGCACTCATCCCTGGTTGGGCGAATGGGTGCCTGATAGGAGTAATTCCTTGAATGTACTGCTGAGCGCTGTTGGAGAAGTGGCAGCTCGAGCTAAAGCTGGGTAACTTTTGTAATTTCAGCTTTTTTTTTCATTTGAGTCACTCAACATCCAAAGTTAGATTTTATGTCCTCTGGAATAAAGTGCTTTATAAATCCACCTGTTACTGCAATGGGTAAGATTTTGTGTTTTTCTAACTTTCTGATCAAATGTTTATTTGTTTTCTGTTTTGTTTGTAGTGAGACCTTTTCTGTCCAGTCTTTCCATTATGTGAACACTCAACTCATCAAATATCTTGATATGATGACAACAGACAAGAAGGAAGCAACTGCCTGGTCTAAAAGGTACATCTAAAGAACCATAGGACTGTTTACACATCCTAAACATTGCTATGAGGAAGTGCTCAAAGCTGAATACTTGTAGTTCCACGAGCAATGATTTCATGAGAGAGCCGATAAAATCATGGTTAGATGTCGCCATATATTATAAAATCTAGATGTGGTTCATTTGCATATTATAAATAACTGAAATCTAAACTGAAAATGATGATGCTGAAGATCACCAACAGAGATAAGCACACATGGGACAGAGTATTTCATTGCTTGGAAAAAGACCCAGACATCTTGCTGGAATGCAATGCTTATTTTACCAATCTCTCAGCAATTACATAGTTTCTACCAGAGTAATTTGGAACATATATTTTGTTTATTCATACAACATACCTGCCAACCATTCCGATTTTGGCGGAATTATACCGATTTTTGGACCTCCATTCCGAATTCCGAATTTTAAAACCAAAATTCAGATTTTTGGGTTACCCGGTAATCAATTTAGTGTTGAAATTATTGAAACGGCTGTATGATGCGACTAACGCATGCACGGCTGTAAGATGCGACTAACGCATAAACGACTGGAGCGCACGGCTACGCAAATACACAGTAAACGGCGCGCAAACACTGCTAAGTGCGCAGTTCCATTGCAAATGCATGTGAAAATAACGAGCGTACACGCTATTCTTCGATGTTATCGTTGACTTCCGGAAAAAAATGGCGGCTGATATCGGCTCGCGAAAGTGCCAGTTTTTAGTGAGGACATATTTTCACAATCCACGAACATCGGAAAAACCGTGAAAATTTCACTTTTTTAGACCACTTGTTTCCTAACTACGATGTTAAGAATCACCGATGGTGATATTTTTTATGCGAAATATGGTGATTTAGGTAAGAAGAAATCACTTTATTTGAAGTATTGCCCATGTCGCCGGATGATTTTGTAGTGTGGGAGTGAGTTAGAGAATGTGTAGTGTACATGTCTAGAGTGTGTTGGTGATTTCAGTGGTATATTGCTTGTCTGCTGGGCTGCGCTGAAGTAATGGCCGCACACCGACGCAGTTACACTAACTTTTAGATCTATCCCAACGCAATTTTAACATTGATCTGTACTTTATTTTCTAAAATAATTGTCAAATTTTCAAGGAAGAAAGGAGATTTTCAACTTTTGATCTCAATTTAGCCTTCGAAGTCAAACACCAAATCTACTTGCTTCGCTTGCCTAAACTCCCGGCGCCCGCCGAGTTGCTGCGCCTCAGCCTTCCCGTCTCGCCGGCGCACCGCAAGTGCTGTGGTGGGTGCGGGTCGGGCGCATGCAGCCGTTAGTTTCAGCTCCGTTTTTATCATGGTTGAAAATCTGCTGGCCCAACAAACACTTATCCATTGTAGTTTATGATAGAACCTTGTCCTCGGTCAGTAACCCCTGTGTGGTGAAATAAGATTGTCAATGTTTGGCTTATTTCCTCTTGACTTGATGCATGATTGCATTGATGATGTAGGTTGGATAAATAGATGTTTGATTTTTTGGCACATCAATTTTTAATAAAGTAGGGCTAACTTAAATCTAAATTTATCATAAAAAATATGCCCTGCTGGCCCAAAATTCAAATAAATTCTTGAAATAATTTTTTTTCTAATTGAAAAGAGAATCTGCATCAATATCTTTCCACCAATTAGAGGGCCTCA
The DNA here is from genome assembly GCF_037042905.1 of Lytechinus pictus. Lineage (NCBI taxonomy): Eukaryota > Metazoa > Echinodermata > Echinoidea > Temnopleuroida > Toxopneustidae > Lytechinus > Lytechinus pictus. The sequence continues at coordinate 6,937,016 of NC_087247.1, forward strand.
CAAAAATATGCTTAAAATTAAAGTTTTTGAGAGATCTGGTGAACAAGAAAAATTATTCCTTACAGATTTAGATGAAAACAAATCACACCTGAATGAAATTAGGTGGGTTTTTGTCTCAAAAGTGATATTTTAAATACCTTTTCTAAATTTTTAATTGATAAATTAAGGTCGACTACATGTAGGTCATCCTCTGGTGTGGTAATGAAGGTAAATTTGCTTTAAAAGGTGTAGGGAAATGCTACTTTTACATGGTGTAAATGCAAAGAGTCCTTACCGTTGGAGCGGGCCGGACACCCGCTCGGTGCTGTCGTAGCTTTGATACTGATTTTTTATTATCAAAGGTTGGCAGGTATGATACAAACACTTATGTGGTCATTTTATTAAATTCTTTTCAAACTCATTTTAGATCATTACCACAACTGGCATTCATATTTAAGTTTTTCTCCTTCCTTCCTCCACTAGGCTGCATCTTGCCCTGAAAGCCTACCGTGAGCTCCTAGCAACGCTGAATGAGATGGTGGGTCCCCATAGTAGCCCAGAGTTAAAGGAGTCTGCCGATGCCATTCAAAGCAATGTCTTCTACGTCCTGGAGTACAGGGAAGTCTTCATCACCCTCCTCAAGAAATTCAATGAAGTCACATGCACAAGGTAGATTTATAACCAAACAATTGAAACCATGATGAGATGTTCAAAATTAATTTTGTTTTCAGTCTACCTAGCCTGCAGGTGTTCAGGTGACTATACGTACCTTCTCAAGAGTTGGAGCCACATCATTCATCATAGACAAAATGAGGGAGAATGCGAGAAAACCTTAATAAAAAAATGTAATGGGCTTTTATAGAGAAAATCGTTTAAAAATGCGGCGCAGATTTTTTGCAAGGTACTTCAGATGTATTTGTTGTTGACCACAATGTTGCAGTTTCTTACTGTCATAATTAGTTTGTCTGGTCTCTTTTTCTTTGTTTCATCTTAATGATGAGATTCATTTTTTTTGTCTCTGTAATACAATAGCCTATATTATACAAATGTTTAAGATTTATGAGTTTGATAGTACTGAGTATTACATGAGCGTGCAAGTTGAATGAGTCTATTCAATGATGCAAAGCAGAGTTGAATAGACTGCTTCAACTTGCACAGAATGTAATATTTGAAATGTCTAAATATTCTGATTTTCCCCTCTATTTACTGGTGTATTTCATCGTCTAATTATTTTGTTTATTTATTCTTTGATTCAATAATCCATCATTCATTATTTCAGGACTTACCTGAAAGACTTGATAGAGTCAGTTCACATCTTCATGAAGATGTTGGAAAAATACGGCAAGGGCAAGAAGACTCTTATTGTGCAGGTGAGGATACCATCGTGTCATGTCTGCTCATGTAACATTTATCTGTATTAGCCACTCCTCACCCAGAAATTAGAAGCAGTTAGTAACTCTGTTCAGCATTCAAAATCAAAATCACAGAATTGACTGCTTATTTGATGATAATTGCAATCCTTTGTTCAGACAGCAATGGCTAAATGATTTTTATCCAAGATTGAATTCCTTGAATTTTTTCCATATGTTGTACCTGTTTTTAATACTTGACTCTGTCTAGTCCTACAAATGCAAAGTTTTACACAAAAAGCCCCTTAAAAGTAGAAAAAAAAGGAACCTCATTGCTTTCTTTAATCGCTATGATTTTTGCTTAATTTCTTGTAATTCTCCTCTTCACCTACAGAAAAAGCTAAAGAAAAAATCCAAGCGCAGAAAACGTAAGTTTCTATAATTTTCTTTTCTATTTATTTTTTTCGTAATTTCTTTGCGGAATCCACACTCAACAAGCCCTGCTTTCTTTAACTTTTCACTTAAAAATGTGTTTAAAAGAATAAATTGATTTTAAGTCATAGATGTTATTATTAATATTCTAAAGATATTTTTTTCATTGTATCATTATTGATGAGTATGATCATCACACTGCTTTTATACCATAAATTTATCAATTCTTTTGTATTGTCATATTTTGTCTTTTATGGTTGTAATATAGTAAAAGATGTAAAGATTTTGTTTTATTGTTGAATTGAGTAAGTTGAAATGAAATTAAACAAAACTTGAAGCTGTGAACCTGATGTCCATTGTATTTTTCTGGTACAGGTCGACAGGCCCAGAGACCGGAAGAAAACCAGGCCAACGAAGAACAAAACCAGCTGACCCAGGTCTGGGATGACACCCTAGCAATGGAACTATCATCCATGCTTCAAGGAAGGGAGGATATCCCGGATGATGTTGTTCCCTTTGATGCTGCCTCAGAGATGCCGGTTGAAGAACAGAGGTAGGCCTATAGTACTTCAGACTAAAATTTGTTGTAATCTGACCGTCCTTGATGAAACCTGCAAACTTTTATTTTTTATTCAAATTTGACCACTCCCCCAACCCTAATTTTTCATCATTTTTTCTAAATATTTAAAAACAATTATAAGTACTGTGCGCCTGCCTGGCTCTATGATACAGAAGAGCCCATGTAGTCGTAGTCCGTCAAAAGTCAAAGATGCCAATTCGACCTTCATATGCTTTATTCAAGCTAACATCCACAGGCCAAGTCAAGGATACACGTCCCTTTCTTGGCTTGATAATACATTGAGATTTTTCATCAATTTGTGGTAAAAAAATAGTCATCTTCTGCATTCAACAGATCAGCCTCCACTCTTCTCAGAAAAGTATAATGAATATAATGAAAACTGTTTTGTATTTCTGTACCTTAGAGCCGACGCAATGGTCAGGATCCAGCAGAGTTTGAGGTCTGGTCGAGCAGGTGAAGGTCTTGCTCTCTTCAGAGCGGCAAGGTAAGATTCCACTTTCAATTGGTCCGATCATATTTATGGATGCATCATGAGTTATACAGTTATAGTGAAGATTAAATGAACACGAGGCACAGTGTTGGTAGAGTTGCTCTCACTCAATAGCAAAAAATAGTGTTAGTTCATGTCAGTGATGGTTTTATGACTGTCTTGACTGAAATTTGCTACGCTACAGACGTAGTATATCCCAGTAGATGATATTAGATTGCAAGAGAGCTACTTTCAATTCATACAGGGCATAATTACCTGAATGAAGTATTTTATTTGTCTGTATAGTTCACTGAGTAGATAAAATCGATCACAATAGCCAAGCCAGGGCTCGGCTGTATGACGAGGGATTATGACATACATACACACCTAAAATTTTGTCATTTTCCCATTTCGCCTCTCTTAAATTATCGATCCATGATATTAACATTCCTAGCTGATTGAACCCAAGTGCAAATGCGCATCAACAACAATCAATGTCACAATTGCTCAGCTATGAAGTACATTGCTTTTGATGAATATCTTGAAATCAAATGTACCAATTGAAAAACGTGCATATTAATCACTACTGAAAAAGTAGTTTGAAACTACACATTTTACATCCTAACTAATGATGTTGACTGGTATTAATCTTCATAAGATGCTGTATATTTTTCCCCCTCACTAGATTCATATTGCCTTCATCATGGCTTGATGCAGTATGAGATAAATTTGAGACATATGTGGTATCTCCCCCATGGCCAGAATATAATATTATATGAATATGGTTTAGCATGTTTTATTTGATATTTATCTGCTCTTATTGGACTTTGTTTCTAGGGAGGTGTGGCCTGATGGTGATGTGTTTGGAGCAGCGGACATAGAACCTGAAGATGAGTTCATGGCACTCAGAGAGATACACTTCACCAACCTTAATGGTAGCTATTACTTTTATGTAGTCATTCTACTTGACCTTGATATTATCTCACTTAGTAGGAACTATCTAATTAGTTTCATACAATTATAAAGCTAAACGTCTGTACTTGCACCAAACATTGATTTCTTGAGAAAATCATTAAAAATCATAAAGTGTTAACACATCTTGATGGATGTAAACCTGGTTCATTTACATCAACCTAACTCAATGAAATCATGAAACTATTGCTGAAAATTAATTGCGCTAAGGATCACCAACACAGAAAAGCATGTGTGGGACAGAGTGTTGTTGTCTGGAAAAAAAGCCGACACCAGGCTGGAAAGTCATGCTTATTTTGTCCGTTTGTCAGCAATTACATGATTTTTGCCAGAATCAGAAGGTGCATATTTTCATTTATACATACAAGCACTTGGGTGGTCATTTTATTAGATTCTGTTTTAACTCATTTTGAAATTGCTACCATGACTGGCATTTTTGTTTGACTACCTCCTTTACACATTTTCTGCATCTTATATTCTATATTTATACATATGATGGTGGGCCCCAAGTCTGCGCACCTAACAATTTGAGTTAAGATTTAACATGAATTTCTTCTTATTTCACAAAATCTTTTGGTTAATAGTGTTCCTTATATTATCAAGAGTAAGTGTACCAAATTTCTCATTAAAAAATGAAAGAAAATTATAAGATTTTCTTGAAAAACCTTTGGGCAGTCATTTTCAGATTGAAAAAAAAATGGTACCCCATGTCTGCGCACTCATTCACTTTGCACACGATTCGGGGATTTTGATGACAAAGGCTGCATTTTGAGGCTGTCACATGAAATGCCCTGAATTCATTATTTTTCCACCATTTTGAGTCGGATTTTTTAATGAATACCTGTCTATGGAATGCATGTGTAAAGTTCGTGCTCGTTGTGTATCTTCTTTTACTAGAATCTCATATTCATTTTTAGATTGTCATTTATTTTACGTTTTAATAAATACCACCTCTTTCAATTCTGTTTCAGTACAAACCCAAGCAGAACCAGACGTGGAAGAACAAGAAATTGAAGAAGAAGGTACAAGAGTTTGGCTCTTTTACATTGTTCATATTTGTGTGTGTACCATGGCAAGTGAGAGCAATAGGGCAATTCCATGAAATATGTACGTCCGACCCCCTCTTTGTGGGACCTTCATGAAATTTTCTGTCTCTTCATTCTGGTTCTTTTGACAGTCTGCAATGCTCTCAAATGACCATGACTCGGTCAGTTTATGAAGTGAAGTAAGACTTGAGAAAAATGGGGGTTGGACGTACAAAAAGGTTGATCATTTTATGAAATTGCCGAATAGGAAACTCAGGGAAGCGTTTCATGTGAAGTTTTGGAGTGACTTTCACTGATAGATGTTAGAAGCTACTGGATATCTTTGCATCTGATTGGCTCAGAGCAAATTAGTCAAATGAAAATCACAAATCACAAAATGCTTCATTCAATGCTCCCTTAATCTTATGGTTATGTCGGGCTAAAGCCGGGGTAATAATAATGATAAAATAGAATAGAATATTTTTAGATATATAAATGCCTATTATTCTTATTATGTCATTTATGACTTAATTATGTATTCAATCGTTTATGTAATTTTGTTTTTCTCTCTGAGAAGACACACTGCATCAATTCCATTTCAATTTAAGGTCAGACACCGCTTTTTAAGAAATCATTATCTAAACTGGCCATCAACTATCAGCTTTTTAAGAGAAAGTGATGTATTGCTTCACAGTCGTTATCACCACTATCTTAGGAAATTGTGTAAACAGACTCTTTATAGAGGCTCTTGCTCAAAGAAGGTTTGAAATATGTATTCTACTGCTTTTAATTAAGGTAGTTTCTTGATGAAATGTGCAGAACTTTTATTTCCATGCTGTATTGTATTATTGTTTTTGATCTAGATGAAGAAGACGAGATGGCTATGGAAGAACATTCATCAAGAGGGGAAGAGGAATTCAACTTCAAACTTTATGTCAACAAGTAAGATAACAGTACACCAAATTATTTTGCAATTCTCAGTCATACAAAACAAAGCATCAAGTTTGATGTGTGCTTAGAAAAAACACTTTAATTTGATGAATTGCAGCCATCGGGATATTCACTTTTGAACATTCAAGATTGACTGCAGTGTTGATGTATTATAAATGGCTATTGAAATCTTGACCATAATGAGAGTTTCGTACTGATTATGGATATTTCAACAGTATCATGAAAAATTGTTCACACTACCTTGGAGTGGACTTGTAATCACTTGACCTTGGTTTGGAAATAAGTTGATATGTCCGTGCCCCTTCATAAGTTTATTAGTCCTGATCAATCATTTTCCTCTGATTTGCTGAAAGGAATTAACGACCTTTAGTTGCCTAATCAATAACATTCATGTAGTAGTCGCACCAAAGAATGCAACTCCATACCAACTGATGTAATATCATAATAGATTTGATTGGTTGTGAGTCATTTTTTTGGTATGACTGCAGCATAATCATTAATCATCAGTTATAATCATCAAGTTGATTGCACTGTAATTGCTTAGAGGTTCGAGAGTGCTCTATCCAATTAATCCCTCCAACAACAAACTTTTTCACCTGATACCCCATTGATAGGTTCACACACCCGGACGTACTGAGAAACTACATCAAGCTGTTGATGAGTTTCCGTGGCAACCAAGAGTTCACCAATCACTGCATCGTCAAGCTCCTCCACAGAGTATCCCTTGAGGTGGACAAGATGGAGCTTCTCTTCCAGATCTCACTCTTCAGGATCTTCCATAAGATCCTGCAGGACCCGCTGGCTAAGACTGACCAGTTCAAGGTAAACACCGTATCCATATTGATTTGACAGAATCTCCTACTTTAGAGGAGGCGCGATAGCTCAGTCGGTAGAGCGGGGGACTCGTATTCCGGTGACCCGGGTTCGATTCCCACTTGGTGCGCTAGTGCCCTTTGGTAAGGCATTAATCGTCAGTACCAGGTCCTTCGAGAGGACCTTAAGCCGTCGGTCCTCTGGTTGCTTGCTTACAAGCATTCATGCTTTCTGAGCAATCAGGTAAAAAAATCACCACCAATCCAACATAACTTTAACACTGTACCCCTCGGAAGAACATTGTGTGGCTGCAATGGGCCATCCAGCCCACATGTGGAAAATAGATAAAGTAATAAAATGAAATAACAAATATGGACAAATCGATTCTCAATAAAGTTCCTGCAAATGGGTTTGCCTGCACAACTTTTGCCCCCCCCAAAAAAAAAAAAAAAAAAAACAATTATGATAAAGTTGTAGCATTTTGAAGTATGTGTGTTCATATTTCACCTTTTTAAAATTTATATTCAACTACACCACCATTCATAAAATGTAGCTTTGTTTAGACAGTTTATATATTTTGATATCATCTTTTTTTTTCAGGAAATGACAAAGTTTGCTCAGTTTGTTGTGGGTCGTTTCTTCAAGGCATTGCCCACCAAACCCAAGCTGGTGGTCGAGCTTCTCTTCTGGAAGGACGCCAGGAGTATCTATGAGATCCAGGAAGGCTACGGAGCAGAACAACCAAAGTAAGTTTGGCTGACTGCGGTAGACCTGGCAGTGTTGGTAGTAGAGGCGATGATTGTAAGAGTTGTTGCAAAGAAGAGCGTCGTAGATGTGGTGATGGCAGAGTTGATATTGGTGGTAGTCATTGTGAAAGTTTGGAAGTAAACCAGATGGTGGGTGGTGGTAGTGGTTTTGATGGTAGTAAACAGGGCAACGGAGAAGGTGGTGATGCAGTAGTGGTTGCGTAGATAGTTTTAGGAGGAAAGGAGGTCTTGATTTTAGTGGAGGTAATTGTGGTGGTGGTAGTGGCTGCATTTTTTATGGTAGTGGTGGTAGTTGTAATTATTAGGATGATAGATGGATTTAGTTATGGCGGAGGAGGTATCAAGATCGGTGATGATGATGATGACGACGGTGATGATGATGATGACGACGGTGATGATGATGATGACGATGGTGATGATGATGATGGTAATGATGGTGATGGTGATGATAAGGATGATGATGGTAATGATGATGATGATGATGATGATGATGATGATGATGATGATGATGGTGATGATGATGAGTGGTGATGATGATGATGATGGTGATAGTGATGATGATGATGATGATGGTGATAGTGATAATGATGGTGAAGATGATGATGATGGTGATGGTCATGAGGAGGAGGAGGATGATGATGATGGCGGAGATGTTTGTTGTGTTTGAAGTAATGGTGGAATATTGGTTGTTGCAATGGTGGCTGTGATATTGACGGTACCAAGAGAAGTTGGTGATAGTGTTGAAGTAATTGTTAAGAACATTTCATCAATATATTGAGCATTCACTTTACATCACGGTATTTTTCTGTCTGATTTTTTGCCCAAAATTATAGCCTTATTGTGTCCATAACACAATTTACAAGTGCATTGCCCATTTCTCTCTATTTTCTCTGAATGTAGGAAGGGCAAATCAAGTTTTTGGAATGAAGAAGAGGAGGCGGAGCTGGCAGGTCTTTATGAGCAGTATCGAGATGTAGATGGAGGAGGTAAGAAAAAGAACAAATTCGAAAATAGTTATAGATATACAGTACATGAATCTGAATGGTAGTGTACTCTTTTGTTTTATGTAAGTTATCATGTCACATTGCCTTATCCTTTTTCCTCTACAATCCGTTAGTCTAACAGAAAAAAAATGAAATGTTCCCTGGCAGTCTCGCCTGCATTACATAGTTAGATATAGCAGCAGTGTCAATTTTGTGGAGGTGAAGTATCAACCCACTTAGATTAGGTGTACAAAGAGTGAGGAGAAAATCTGGTGAAGTTTGAAGTTCCGTCAATCATGAGATGTGCATACTGTTCCTGCTTTGCCAACATTATTTGCAGTCTGAAAAAAAAATGGTCTCAAAGAACTCTTTACGTTTCCAATGTTACCATATGTATAAGAAACCTTATCCTTTCAGATAAGATAATTTTCACAATTCTATTTTTGTAAGACCAAAACCCTATTATAGCTTATTACAGAGAACCTTGCCTGGAAGCTTACCGCCAGTTCCAAGGCTGGATGGGGTATGTGAAAGTAACTTTGTCATAAAAAACACGTTTTTGATGGAATTCCTTCTTTTTATGATTTAGAACGAGATGTAGTTGATCTGATCATGGAAAATCTGATTAATGATACCAGAAGCAGAAGACAGGTACGTGATGATTGGAAATTTGAAAAATTACTGAATTACTACACCAGGACCAATTGCATAATAGTTACTATTACGGTAACTTTGCCGTCTCAATGGTAATTACCATGGTAACAATGCTCATCAGCCAATTGAAATCAAGGATTCCATGAAAGATACCATTAGATGGCAAAGTTACCATGATGGTAAATATTATGCAACAGGCCCAGATAACTGTTTCATGAACATTGTCAGCACTGAGAAATTAATCTTTGTCCTACATTTACCATAGCATACCTGCCATTACTCTGACCCCATTTGTTCTTATAATAATATATGCAATTTGTTAGGTGCCATATCAATCTGGTAAGAGACGCTCAAGGCGCACAAGTGAAGGGGGGGGGGGCAAACAAAAATTACAAGTAACAGAACATCATTGATATAATGAGTTATAAACTGCCAAAGTCATAATTTCAGAGCATTACAAATTATCATATTAACTTCATTTTATGAAGGACCCACTTTTGCGGCGTTAGATGTACACTTTTTTGGGAATTGTCCATTTGTTTTAAAAAACAGTCTAATTTCAAAAGTTATAGCTAAATTTTGTCTTCCTCTCCTCTCTTTAAATCGCCTTAGAGAAGTGGAATGAAAAAAGAAAGTGTTCCATATTGATTCCAATTATTTTATTCGGAAAGAATCGGTCCAGATTCAAAGGTCTGCCTGCAATATTTCTTTTTTCTTTTTCATTAGATCATAGCACAGCTTATTAGACAAGAATTGATAGAGAGTGCCAAGATGCTGAGGAAGCCCAAAGTGTAAGTGTTGTTTTCATGATAAGAACAATGGTACAAGCAAGACTTCTGAAATACTTGAAGGAATTTTCTGGCACCATCTATGTAGAAAAAAAATATATTCGGAGGGGCACTATTGTTATTATTACCCGGCCTGAGGATTTTAAGACTGAAATCGACAAATTCAATTTGATTCTGGTTGATCTGAGTAAAAACATGGTATTGTTTATTTGGTCATTTAATTATGCTATATCAATTTTTGTATATTATTGTGAGATAACTTTCTGAAAAGTTGTGGGCTCCTCTACAAGAGTTGGCTACAAACCCTGACACTCTAAGATCATCATATTGTTAAAAATATATTAATCAAATTTATTTAGTCAATTGCAGCCCCCAATATTTTGAACATCAAACTTAAAAGAAATCGCCAAATTCTTAGTACTTGCAATTTTGAGAAACACTTAAAAACTTATTTAGTCTTCTTTCTGTATGTTAATGTTACTATTATGGTGATCAATGTAAAAGCATTCAATACAAAAAGTTCTTGAGTACTATAACTATTAGAGATGCTGCCTATCATTGTAAATATTTTATAGGTCCTTCTATTTTATTTTAAAATATAATTCTTTGACCTGTACTGAGATAATATTTACCTTCAAAATGACCTGATATTGTTTTTATAATTTTTTTTTAGATTAAAGAGCGCATGGCGTGAGGAGCTCGAGCTGGAGTTGAGGACACTCTTTGATCAATACAAAGATTCTAATGGTATGTATCCATGGGGACTGTTTCACTAAGGATCAAGAGTGACTTTGCATCGCACTTCAATCCGAAGTTGCATGCAGTTATAACACGTAACCACAGTGCTTTTATTATACTCAGGATTGTAACAATAGTAGAATGTATCTAGGGGATTGTTTCACAAAGTGTAAGGATTGACTTTAAATCAAAGTTAAAGTCAAAGCCCATCGCTTAATATGCGGTTTCTTTAAAACGCTACATAGCAAACAGAAAGGAATTAGACGTGGAAACTTTCCGGTTTGATGTACCATCTTCCAGGCTTGATGTGTACAAGAAATCCACCCCTGCACAATAACGTTGTAGAACAGGATTCCCAGCCCATGAGGGAAAATTATTTTTCTTTTTTACAGTCAAGGAAATATTTATAAAAAATTCCTCAAATCAAGGAAAATGCCTCAAATGAGAGAAAAACAGAATTCTGATCAGCCCAAAAGTCGAAAGCACGGTAATCAGTCAAAATCTGTTTTATTTTGTTGCATATCAAAGTAACATCCATTGAATGACTGGTTATTGTGGTGCTAATTAGTTTTACACTATTATTTTTATACTTAAAATACATATAATTCACTGCAACAACTTAGAAAACATGCGAAACTGGGAATAAATGGGTTTTAAATAATCATCAGGGAATTTTATAAAATTCATCAGTGAAAAATCAGGGGATTTTGTTTTCTTGAAAAGCTGGTAACCCTGTTAAGAATAACCTTCACTCTACCCTGGTATGTCAAACTGACCCAGCTCAATTCAAACCTGTAATCCTAAAACCCCTACAAGTACCAAATGAGAAGATTCTTTTGACAATCCTCCAACTCCTTTCTTTTCCTTCTGCAGACATCGTTGGTAACATCATACAGAACATGAGTGAGCCTAAATCTAAGCAAGCAGTCGCCAAGAAGATCCTAGACTTGGGCCTGGTCCAGGATCGATCACAGCTTTACAAGAAGCGTGCAAGAAAGGCCGACGGTGGAGGTACCAAGAGGAGGCGCAGGAGACGCAGACATGGAGACGACGACGAGGTGTGGAAGACAAATATATTTCAGGGACTCGGTTTTATAATTATAAGGGGAGCAATAAAAAGCTCTCCTAGAACTTTTAAGGAGAGCGGTAGAGGAGCACTTCAAAAAGCTCTTCTTCAACGTACAAGGGGAGCTTTTTGCCCAATTAACAAAATGGATGGAGGAAATGTATGTACTATAAAATTACAATCAACAACCAAAGGAAGTATTTATAATTGTTTTACAATGTATTGTAATTAGATTGTGTGTTGTAAAACCTGTTTTAGTTAGGTTTTGACTTGGCTAAAAGTTAAGTCACTGACAATTTTTTTTTTTTTTTTCGGGGGCTTCATTTTAATTTTTTTGTCAAATTTCGGGGGCTCTTTTTAAATGCTACTTTTTTGTATTTTGAGGAATACCTGTTCACTTATTAAGGAATTATTACTTTTTGTTTAATATTAAATATTGTATGATTTTTAAAGTTATTTATCATGTTTAGAATCTTGGATGTGGGTGTGTGTGGATGGGTGGGTGTGTGTGGGTGTGTGCGTGTGTGTGTGACTGTGAGTTGGACTTGGATATATAAATGAATTCAATATCTAATTTCTACTCCATTTATTCCAGTACAATACCCTAGTCAGCCATGTACATGTAATAAAGGCCCATCACATACCCTAACTTTTCCTAAGGCTAAAGTTCTTTGAAAACGCAGATCTCCATGAAAATTTAATTTCTCTATGGGGGAGTCTAAATTTGGTGAGAATGTATTCATTAAGAACTTAAATATACATGACAATGAAGAAATCATCAAACTTTATTGGCAGTTTTGAATAATATTCCTGAAATGTAAACTCTGTCTGAAACAGAAAATCACCATCATTGAGGCCTTTACTGAGCGAATTGTCCCCCAGAGCTCTGGCAGAGAGACAGAGCTCCAACTGGCTAGCTAGTAAAAGCGCCAATGCGTGAGCCTGCCGCCGTCCTTGTTAAAAAAGATGGAGCTTTGTTTGATGATTTATTGTCTGATATAATACCTCATCCCCTAGAAAAAGAAAACAAATGATTTTTTAGTTATAATTGATAAATTAGATAACTTATTTTGGAAGTTAATAAGCTGTATTGAAAAGCAAAGCCGAATGACAACTCACCAATGCTAGGTTACTAGACTCTGGGATTTATTTCCTGTGTAATTCGAATTATTTTATCACAGAATTGTGATATCTGTAAGGGAAACATGTGCATTCGAAATGGCACACGGTGGTAGTCATAATGGATCCCTATACATGCAACTCTTTCCCGACCGTTGCGTTGATTTTTTTTTCCATACCTGGTACCATGTGTATGGAAATACGTGGTACAGAAAAAATAACGCAACTTCGGAATTTGAAACTGCGCTACTCGCTACTTTTAAGGCTTATTCGTGATTTTGAGTGTGGATTTTGGATGGTTTTTAAATGGTAAGCGGAGCTCGAGCATATGGCACTAGTGGGCGGTTGAGTTGTTATCACTCGGCAATAATTTCGGGGGCGACATTCAGATTTTATGTCGCCCCCGAAAGCATGATTTTGGGTGATTTCGAGGGCGACTTTAGGCATTTTCGCGCAGGTCAGCTATCGCGAGGCGCGCTATAAATCGCGCTACCAAAAATGGATTAAGGCGCGCATGTAGCGCGCGATCGCTCTCGCGCGCCTTAAAATCGAGTCCCTGATATTTCATACATTTTATTCAAACTAGATTGCACAATTTGATAAAACGGTCTTTAAAGGGAACAATACCCCCCCCCCCCTAGATCATTTGTAACGTCATCGATTGCAACATTTTATATGATATTTGAAGTACACACATGATTTCAATGTCATATAAAATGTTGCAATTGCAAGCTATGATAAAATTCTTTTATCATAGCTTTTTAATTTTATCCCCAAAATAATTAGCATGGCATGATTTAGGGGTCGAAAACGCAGCCCCACTAGCATTAACGATTTATGCTGGCGAAAAAAGGCCAGCATAAATAGATAATAACAAGACCAGGATACAGTGAAAAGGTTAGAGGTTAGGCATGTTGTATAGTCTTGTGTTGTACATGACTGTATGATGATGTCATGATGTTGGTTACATGTGTCACTGTATCCTGGCCTTGTGCGCTCGGCTGCCTCCAACCAAGGCCTAGGCGAATCTCCCTTATATACCTGTCCAGAGTATATGTGGTTTTTTCATGGTTAGTAAAAGTTGACCACGTCTTGCCAGGCTTGCCATCAGGCCATGAATATTGATCAGTTATTTGAATGATATATGACCCTTGCCCTATCAGGCCCTATTCTTCAGGCTTACATGCATATTCAGATCTTTACAGTCAGAAAGCTTTTGTTATAACCTATTCATTGATCACAGGTGAATGGAATACCCTGTTACTAGGTCCACGAGAAAGCAGCATTCACTGATTGAATGGTGGCTAGTCCTTTTATGTGAACCTGTGATATTTGCACCACAATGGTTCTGTACACCATTGTCTTGACTACATTACAATGACATGTGGTTTTGTCACAATAGTGCACGCTGAAATGTCAATGGTATTGAAAGAAAATGGTTCAGTAATGTTTGTGATTTGAATCAACCATTGCTGATGGAATCCTGAATTGAACATCAGTAATCTGGCCAATGTTGGGCCATTTACTTTGCATATTCTGATTGTATTCTTAATTGAACCTTTCATATCTTGGCATGGTAATCGGAATTCCCCACCTGACTGTACTGTGGCCTGTGGGGCCAGCAAGCCATGCAAGAGTAAACTCACAATTTGATAATAATTTCATGTATAGACCATTTGTATCTGTCATGATTATGTTGTCATTTGTGATACACAGTATTCACTTTGCCTGGAGTACATACAGTGCGTCCCACAAAAAAGGAAACCCATTTTCAGAGATCAATTATTGAATATGTTTTTACTATAAATTTGATCATACTCATGGCAAGAGTGGAATCTCATTTCTAATTTGAAATCAACAGAAACATGGTTGAACCTGTTACGTTTACATTACAATGGTTGATAAATGTGCACCATTATATTGACTTCATTATTCTTGGTGTTGGGTTTGTCACAGGAGTGCACACATGCACAATGAAATATCAATGGTATTGAAAGAAAGTGGTACTGCTTAAAGGCTTTCAATGACAGCTACAATCTTTGTCTCACTTGAATAGCAGCATCAAAGATTTCTAAGGCCCATAAGATACAGCCTTTCGTTGAATCCATATATTTAAAATAAGTTTTCTAACTTTGAATCAAATTAATAGGTATCCCTGTTTAATTTACTGCAATTCAGACTGCTTTTAATGATTAAATGGGTACCCGGTAGGATGCGAAAGATATTTTATGTTTGATTTTGCCAGCGCCATAATGAGGCTGCGATGAATGCAAGGAATGCTCCCCAGGGAGTGGAAATTGTGCACTTTTCGTGCGGGATTGAAATGAATCCAATGACCGGGGTAATAATATGCTGTAACGCGCTTTGAGCCATTCTGGGAAAAGCGATTTATAAAAAATTGGCTATTATTATTAATTTACATATTCCAATTTTGTTTTGCTTTTCAGGATGTTCCTGAAGAAGATGATGTGTATGCTGAAGGTTTACAAGGTGAGAAATTATCTGATTTTACATAATTTGGGCAATTACCACACTCCATCTTCCTGGTTTTCCCGATATTATTCATGGAATTGCACCAATTCTCTACTCACATTGATTCTATTGTGGTGGCTACACCAGATAATTGAGCCATTCTCACAGAACAGAAGAGTTTTATACCCTTTCTCACCATCAGGATTTTGGTATTCAGGTCAAGCATTATAGAGGTTTGACTATATGAAGATTGAAAGTGAATTGTTCTTTTTGTGATTTTAATGTAGTGAAAGAAGAGAGGGAGAAAAATGGAAGAAAGAAAAGTATAAAAATCTATAAACCCTATTATTCAGAGAAAAAATTACGCCTTCGGGTCATCTCGACCCCCCCTGTATCAAAATATCCTTTGGCGCCCCTAGAATGTAACTCATTCCCTCCTCTCATTACAGAATTCCCGGATGAGGACTTACTACCTACTACTGATGATAGTAGCAGTGATGATGATAAAGAGGAGAGTGAGGAGGAAGGAGAAGAGGATGATGAAGATCAAGAAGTGCCTCTAGAAGATATCATCACAAAGCTTCAGAGGAAAGGTAGGTGTAAGAATGAGAACTTGTCATTGATATAATTCTTGTTCGTATGGTGATATTCAGTTGGGTGGGTACTGGAATACTGAATACTGGAATCCAAAAATGGAGAGAAGAGGCCAAAATCAGATTCAAGAAATCATAAACATGTTTGAGACAATTCAACTAAATTTCTTTTTAAATTTGAGTTCTGGATGATTATCTTGCCAGTAAACTGTTATAAATGTTTGCATATACAGTAGAACCTCTCTTATCTGGACACATTGGGACGAGTACCAATCTGCGTGTATTTAATATTGGGTCTCCCAGATCCGGATAAATCCCTTATCCGGATCTGGGAGACCCAATATTAAATACACGCAGCTGCCTCCCCATTGCATGGTAGCTATACGTAATCTATTGTAGTGGGCGGCGTACACAGACAGTATTTCACTGCTGTCAGTGCAAACCATAGACGATTTTTTAGAAAAATGAAATTGATCGGTTTCCAAAACTGCTAATTTACCTGCTGAATGATTGAGGACATTTAGCATACCTCAGAAGAAAAAGAATGACTCGATGAAACTAAGTTTGAAAATTTGATCATTGCAGCTTTGCAAAGTCATCCATTGTTATACTGAGTGTAATGCAAGACGAGGCCTGATCGTGCGAGACATGTGTTGGTTTTTTTTCCTGATATAAAAAAAAAGAGAACATGATAAAATGGTTTCGCTGTGACCTGATTTTTCCATTGAAAGTTCTTACGGTGATTCAGGCAAGATGTTTTCATAAAAAAATAGTGCGGTTGTAGGTAGACTATATTGGAAAATGTATGTTATCAAAGTGAGTTTGCATAGGAATTTTGATTTGAATTTGAAATCTCATTTCCCCACAGTGTGCATCCGGATAAGGGGAGGCTGGACTGTATACAGTTTTCATAACCATAAAGTGTACTATATGGGTATAATGAATGCAAAACAATATATTAATTGTATGGGACAAACTAGGATCCAAATAATTTGCTGGGACTGTTCTAGAATGAGATTTGAATCCTAATGACAATCATAACCCTCATTAGTTGCAGAATGTTGCGCAGAATTTATATGTCTATGTGGGCCTGATGTACTCAACCACACTTACAGTGTATGAAATTCCACCCTGATATCTTTTCCTTGTAGGGTTGACTGAACAGATCCGATGGATCCAGGAAGGTTTGAGGAGGACAGCAGAAGACAGAGAAGAAAGTGGTAAAAACTTGTTTTTTAAATCCAACTTTCACTCTAATATTCTAGGCTAGGGAACTAGCAAGTTACTGTATGCTTCCAAACAATCATTGCTTCAATGACCAAAGTAATCAGACATGTATTTTAATTGGACAATGGACAAAGTTTGTAGGATTCAAATGTCCCAAACATATTTACACGGTGGGGTTAAAATGATAGACATATATTCACACTGTCAATCATTAAAGATTTCTTGGATTAGGAGAATTGTAAACAGATCAATCTTTTGTATATGACATATATGGGTAGTCACTACTTTCGAGAATTATCAAAACAGACCTATAACTCTTTCTGGAGTGAAATGTTTTTTGCTTATAGTAATTTCTTAACCATCTATTATAATAATCATGTCAATATACCTTCACATCCTTTATGGAATAATAACATAAAAATAGGCAATTTGCCAATATATATGAAGAAATGGAGTGAAAGGGGTATACGTTTCATTAATGATATTTTGGATGAAGGAGGGCATTTTTTATCTTTCAAAGATTTTCAGGATCTTTATGATGTCCAGTCAAATTTTCTTTTTTATCATTCACTGTGTGCTGCTATCAAGGAAGCCTACAAAAGGTCCACTTTCAATAGAATCCCCCAACCATTAATTCCAGATGTGCTATCATTTATTACTAAACATAAAAAAGGATGCTCGCATATTTATTCCATTCTATTGAAACGACGAAAAACAGAAAACAAAAGCTTTCTTAAATGGAAGTGCATATTTGATCTGAACGATAAAAGGTGGGAATCCTATTGCTCATTGGGTTTTCAGTGTACCATTGATGTAACATTGCGTTGGTTTCAATATAAGGTTGTGCAACGTATATTATTTACAAATGATTTGCTTTTCAAATTGAAATTAGTTTCAGTAAACAAATGCACCTTCTGCCGAAAAGAAATCGAAACGGTTTTGCATCTATACTCGGAGTGCAGGCATGTTAATCACATTTGGAAAGAGTTAGAGGTTTGGATTAGGACCAAAACCAGTGAGACTCTACACTTTTCAGATGAAAATAAAATATTCGGATTTATTGGAAAAAACAATTGTGCACTTAATTGTATTTTTATTATAGTAAGAAAAACTGTATATGATTGTAAAATAAACAATACAATTCCTCTTTTCAGTATCATTAAATCCTCAATAATCAATTATTATCAAAATGAGAAATACATTGCCCAACTTAATTTCAAACAACGCAGATTTGACAAAAGATGGTTTCGGTTGAAAAATCTTTTTACTGTTTGACTTCAACATGTAAAATTATTTTGTTATACTTGTCAGTTCATTGTTTATATCAGTGATTGTATTATTCATTGTGCTCTGTACCTATTGATTTTTGATTGCCAATAAAATCCCTGTGGAGGGGAAAAAGATTATTAAAAAAAAAAAAAAAATTTAATTGACTTATCCTCTAGTACAGAAGCCTATATATACAGTGAGGGGACAGTCCCTGTGGCAAGTTTATCCAATTTTTAATAGGACTGAGAAGTGTAATGATAAATACATTGTCATGGAAATTTTTGTTTTTGTGTTTATAATCTTAGGAGATAACCAGGCCATTCCAATTGTTCCATTGTCCGAAGAAAGCGGTACTGCCATGAGGAACAAATCTTTTCAGAAGTTCTTGAAGAAAATAGGTCTCTCAGAACCAAGATCACATGAGGTAAACAAAATTTGAAGTGTTACCTAAAGAAGAATGTAGCGTTTATTCTAAGATGAAAAGATAATGCTAATACGTCATAATTTTTGTCTCGCCTGCATAGCAGAGCGAGATCTTCTGATGGTAGCGGCGTCGTCAACATCATAACTTAGAAAGAATATGGGCAGAGTTCATGAAACTTGGACATAATGGTTATCAATTATCATCTATATAGAGCGTTTTAGCGATGCATTAAAAACGCGTATATTGGTCTCGAATTGCCCGTTGAGTATCAGAGCGTATCCCTACAAAGGACCGAAATCCAACGAATATTCCATAGGCTCCTGTACAAAATTTGCTAATGAATGCAAGACCATATTCAACAGTCTAGTGCGTATGCGCAAATGTGTGAAATATACAACGCGTACAACAATGAAAGCATTGTGGTGCGCAGCATAGAGCACAGTGGCACTCACTGACGTCATAATGATAATAATTATATTGGATGGCTTATTTTCATGGAATACCAGAAATATTTCACTTGTTAGGGCCAATATTCCACTCATCTCCGATTCATGTTTGTCATATTTGCCCAAAATCTTGGAATATTTTCTGGTATTCTATTCCGAGCCATCCAATATAATTACTGAAAATTTTAGGTCACATGTCATTTAGGTTCAATGAATTTTGGCCATGTTTAGGGTATTTGTTCATTTCCATCATAACTTTGAAAGTTTAGTGATCTGGTTCATGAAACTTGGAGATAAGAGTAATAAAATATCACTGAACATTCTTTGTGAGTTTCAGGTCACATGATTATGGTCAATGAACTTTGGCCTTGTTGGGGGTATTTGTTTAATTGCCATCATAACTTTGAAAGTCTTTGTTCACATGATCAAGGTCAAATGTCATTTAGGGTCAATGAACATAGTTTTTTATCAACATATGAATGGTGTTTTTTGTAAATGATTATTCTATATTCGTTTTCAAAGTCAGCACTGCTGCTTTATTGAGTCGCTTAATGCAATTATGAAAGGACTTCCGACAGCAAATCAAAATTGAGGAAACTTCTGCTGATGAAATGCTGTACTGACTATTGAAAAAAAAAGTAAACATGATTGAGAAAAGTCAAAGATCGTTGCATGAACCCTGCTTTCATTATTGCCCTCAGCCATTCTAATGCATGATTTCTATAGCTCGAAACAGTAGCTTATAACCTGTCAATTGGTGATTTAACGTTCAGTGTTAATGTCTAAAGCACAATTCTGATTGCCTTCCACAGGCCAATTACATTTTTGATAATTCAAGACCAGTTTCGGTGCTGAGCTGATATAAAATCAACCTAACACCAAACTTGAAATCACCCATCTATTGATAATACTGGTGTAATTGATATTGCAGGAAGTATATTGGCGCATGCCTGGGGATTTGTCTGCTTCTACCCTGCGAGAGATGGCAGACTCCATCGAACCCAAAGAAGGCGTCGAGGTGTTACCCGCAGAATCCAAGAAGAGCAGCAAGAAGTCCAACGCCCGCTACCAGATGCTGAAGCAGATGGCACTCTCCAAACGCCAGGAGAAGGAAGGGAAGCAGTCGGTACGCCAGAAGCGCAGAGAGGCTCGGCAGTCGACACAAGAACCGGAGAATGAAAAGAGTCTTGCCGATCTGTATGATGCCGAGACTGATGTTAGTGGAGAGGAAGAGGAGGAGGAGACAGGTAAAGCTGCCGGAGGTCAGAGGTCAAGGATAAAGAGGTCACTACCCAGTGACTCCAGCGATGACAGGTCAGTTTATTTTTACTGTACTGTATTTTTACTTTTACCATAACATAGTCGGAGCTGAATATCTATTAGTCCAGGATAGGCCCCATAGAAAATTGACCAAACCTTGTTTTTTTATATATACAATATTTTATTATGGTTTCTTGTCAATTCGAGGGTGCTGATTACGAATCTGGATGATGCCACTTGTGTAACCTTGAGCATTTTCCGCAAATTGGCAAAATCCAATATGGCCGCCAAATTATGCAAATTACCCATGAAAATCATAAAATTGTCCGCACATTGGCCGTGAAATGCATGGAATTGTGTGGCAGGAGTGAAACACAATCTTAAAACATAATTTTTGACAAAATATTTATTTTCCTGATATTCAAAATGGCCGCCATAGGCCATTGTATACTTTACTATGTACAATATGAATAGGTAAAACTAATTTTCACAAAAATGAGCACTTACCTGCAAAAATCGCGATGTATGAACGAAGAAATATATGCAAATCATCATTAACAACGTCATATATGGGAACATTGCTGTATTTTGATATCTAAAATAGCCGCCACTGGCCCAAAGAGTATTATGTACAATGGCAATGGCCGGGCCAAAAAAAATGACAAGATTGAGCACTAAAATGCATATCATATAGATAAACAAGTGGAATACTGACTAAAACATAATTGTTAATATGCCATTTATGTGATAAATGCTGTATTTTTAAATTCAAAATGGCCGCCATAGCCCCTATATTCATCATGTACAATGCAAATGGAGAAACTAATTTTCACACGAGTAAGAAACATAAAATGCATGTAATTGTGATCTACGAGTAAAATATTGTCTGACATGTTTTATAGCAAGACATAACATTTATTTTGTCATGCATGAGATAAATAATGTATTATGAAATTCAAAATGGCCCCTATAGGCCCTAACATTATTATCTACAATGTGAATTGGGACATATTTTGTAAGAATTTGGATTTGCTTGACTATGACATCCATAATTGTAATCCTGTTGTATGAGTAAAATGTTGTTTGAAAACGTTTTTTTTTTTTAAGTTATCACATTCCTTCTTCAATATAGGTGATAAATACTGTATTTTGACATTAAAAAAAACCTCTACAAGCCCTAACTAAATTATGTAACATGCGAACAGAGAAACTAATTTTCACAAGAGTGCGAATCATAAAATGCATATAACTGTGATGTACGAGTAAAGATATTGTCTTAAACATTATTTCTATCTATATAATCACATATTGGTCGTGGACATGGTGGAGGTAATAAATGCTGTACTTTGAAATCCAAAATGGCTGCCATAGGTCCTAAAAGTATTATGTACATTGTAACATGGGACATATCATTTTGACAGAATTCGGCTTTGCTTGACTCTAAATATTGCATATAATTGTGAATTGTGATGTAAGGGTGAATTATTGTCTAAAATAATGGTTTCTAAAGAGATATATCATAATGTTGTGTAATTGAGGTGATAAATGCTGCATATTTGAATTATAAATGGCCACCAGAGGCACTTATCCTATAATATACAATTTGGGTGGAGACAAATAATGTTCACAAAAAGGGCATATGGCAGCCATTTTGAATGTTGAAATGCAGTATTTATCACCTAAATTACATAAGATATGATATATTTTGTTATAAATCATGCTCTCAGACAATATTCCACTCATACATCACCATTTGACCAGGCAAAGCCAATTTCCGTTGAAATGATTTGTTCCCATTCATATTGTGCATAATACCTAACTGGCAGAATAAATGATATATCTTAATAGAAATTATGCTTTCAGACAATAATGTCGATGTCGATGGCGGCCATTTTTAGACAGTATCCAATTAATATATATGCATTTTAGATATCAAAATACAGCAATGTTCCCATATATGACATAATAAATGATATATCTTGTTAGTAATGATGATTTGCATATATTACTTCGTTCATACATCGCGATTTATTGCAGTTTAGTGCTCATTTTTGTGAAAATTAGTTTTCCCTATTCATATTGTACATAATAGAGTATACAAAGGCATATGGCGGCCATTTTGAATATCGGGAAAATAAATATTTTGTCAAAAAAAAATTTTTCAGAGAGTATTTCACTCCTGCCACACAATTTAATGCATTTGATAGCCAATGTGCGGACAATTTTATGATTTTCATGGGTAATTTGCATATTTTGGCGGCCATATTGGATTTTGCCAATTTGCGGAAAATGCTCAAGGTTACACGAGTGGCATCATTCAGATTCGTGATCAGCACCCTCGAATTGACAAGAAACCATAAAAAAATATTGTATATATAAAAAAACAAGGTTGTGGCTCTTCTATCCTGGACTATATCATTTTATAGAGCTTGTGAAATATCAAGATTTATCTCTTGACTCGTCGTAATTTGGTCTGGGTTAGCGTACTAATTAGACACTTGAGAAACTTCTAAATTTATAGAAATGAGACTGAAAACTTTCCATGTTTTACTGTAGGCTGTCAGTAAATAATCAATGATGTTACATATTAGAGTATCAATTGAGTCAATATATTTATATTACTGAAATCTTACCAGTCACTTTATTGGTGACTTGAAGGGGAATCTAATCCTGACTTCAAGATATGTTTAAAAAGTAGAAACATCAGATAAAATCCTTCAAAAATTATCAGTTATGGATGAAGTTCCCCCTTTGTCATCAAATGCCATTTCGTCATAAATTGAAAATGATCTTATTCAGACTTGTTTGTATTCATTATGGTCCATTGAAAATGGGAATGTGTGGGCTTTTAATTAAATGACATATGGGGTAGCTCGAATGTGACATCACAAAGTCAAAAAAGATCACAACTCTGTTAAATCCCTTTCATCTGATTTTATTAGAATCCATTTGTTGTTAGTGTGAGGTCCGCTCTAATAGAATATCGTTATCATATTTGCCTTTGAATACAGTGATGATGAGAAGCTAAGTTCCTTCATGAGCCAACATCGAGGAGACCCCTTGCCCCAAGAAAAGCCAGCGAAACGTACCAAACTACAGTCAAGTGATGACGAAAGCGATGATGAGCAGCTCAGCTCTCTTATGAATAATCACCGAAGAGAAGACTCCTCGCCACAAGAGCTTGCAGCGGAACCTAGCCGGCTGATGTCCAGCGATGATAGTGATGACGAAACGGACAGGAGGTCGTCCGTGCCAAAGAAGAAGAGCAACAAGCTTAAGAAGCAAGCTAGGTTGGTTTCTAGTGATGATGATGATAGCGATGAGGATAGATTGGAGATTGATGAAGGGGTTTCCTCTCCTAGGAAGGCATCTCCAGTTTCTAAGATGGCAAAGCGCTCCAGGATGGTTGCGAGCGATGATAGTGAGGAAGAGGACAAATCTGACGAAGAGGATGAGATTGAAGAGGAAGTAGACGACGCCCAGAGTGAAATCTTCGACTTGATCACCAAGCCACCAAAGAAATCCTTGAAGAAGCAGACTCCGTTTGATTTCAGCGACGAGGATGAATACGAAGAGGAAACCAGGAAGATGGAGTCAGAACCTGTTGCCATGCAAGCAGAAGAACTCACATCCCATGACCAGTCACTCCATCTCAGGCTCTCCTCCGACAGTCCCAGTGATGCTGACGTGACGATGAAGGATGATGCAACTACAGAGGATGAAGACCCAGGGGACGTTGTAGGTGCCGATGATGCAGAGGATAATGCCAGAAATTTTGAGAAAGACACCACTAATAATGCAGCCAATGATAACGACGAGAATAACTTGGACAACAAGGAGAGTGATGTGGAAGAAATGATCGAGGACGAAGGAGAGTGGGAAGAGATACTGGATGATGGTAAGTACTTTGATGTTTGGCATTATATTCTTTCCAGCTGGAGTCAAGTCGGGTTAAAATCCGGTTTTGTCCGTTTAATGTGAGTGGTTGGATTCACCTCACACTTTTGGGCTCTTGCACCCTCCCCCCCTGCTTTGGACAATTCTGTAGATCCTTAACCCAACTCATCATACCGGTACTTAAAGGTCAAGTCCACCTCATAAAAATGTTTATTTGAATGATTAGAGATAAATCAAGCAAGTACAACACTGAAAATTTCATCAAAATTGGATGTAAAATAGAAAGAAATCAAAGTGGATGACATCATTTGCATACCAACCAGGATGTGCATATAACTGTTTTGTGAAATAAAGCGAAAGCGGATTTTTCTCCTTTTATTCAAGCCAACATTCTGTTGGGGTGTACTTGTCCTTTAAAAATCATAAAATCTTGACTAAACTCGCAATATTTCATTCATTCAGTCAGAAACGGGGGGGGGGGGGGGTTGAGGTCTACTTCAAAATAGTGTTGGGAAAATTCCAAATCTCAGATGGCATCCAAAATGGCCGCCATTCGAAGAAATAAAAATATCAATTTTTGTACATTACCTACAATTGCAAAATACATGATTGGGCATTAATCAAGGAAAAATGGAGCGATTGTTTTGAAACATTTTAGAAAACTAACTCGTAGTAATCACTTTTCCTGTTGGTCTGTTTGAAAATGTTGACGTTATTGTTCAACTTGCAACAATTGTGTTCATAAACAGTACAAATGATCTTTGGGTAATACCACAAATCAGGTGAGACTCGTGTACTATATGAAATCCAAAGATTTGAAATACAGATAGATATAAATGTCTAGCGCACGAATTGGAAGAGTGCAAATCAATACACAATATTGTTTTCTTATTTATTGCCCCTAGTTCATTCCTTTTGATTTATTTACTTAATCAAGCATGCATAACTGCTAGTTTGATATTTGTACGATTATGCAGGTAAAATAATGGTTTCCTACCATAAATGCACTGAGAATACTGCATAGTAATGGTTGGAATATTTTCTTTGAAACCTTGCAGACAGTGACTTTGACATGACCTCAAGCAACCAACCGGCAGCCTCTTTTGCAAGCAGCGCACCAGCAGTTGAAGCCTCGAGTGACAGTGATTCTGATGACGATGTCCCTCTTAGGAAGGTAGCCAAAAGGAATGCTATATCGTCTGATAGCGAAGATGAATAGAAGCATCAAAATAATACCAGCTCTAGTGATGGTGTACCCTTGAAAGAGGTTGTCAAGGTAGTGCTAATCTGAAGTGACAGATAAAACCTTTGTGCTCAGAAAGATGGCCAAGCAGAATGCAATGCTATCTGACTAAAGGCCAGCGCACACGCAAAAAAATCAGTGTGTGCGCCAATCTACAGTAGGATTACAAGCCAAAAAATCAGTGTGTGCGCCAATCTACAGTAGGATTACAAGCCAAATCTCAGACATGTAAAATCTTTCTGCGATTTTGCTAATTTCAGCCCGTCATTTGTCCTAGACGATGACGTCATTGCCAATTTGCTGTACCGCAGACAACTGAGATGGGATTGGAATCGGAATCTGCTTGCAATCAGATAGCATGCGCTGGGCTTAAAGGGATGGTCTCAGAATAAAACTAACAAGAGCAAAATGCTGAAACTTGATCAAAATCGGTTAAAGATTTTTCTATCAAAACTAAAACAATTGGATTGACAACTGATTAAGAGCATAACAAAAGGAAAGTGGGGATGTGACATTATCAGCCCGATTTTGATGAAATTTTCAGCATTTTGCTCAAGAGACAGGGATATATTGTAATCCAAGATGAATGTTTAGGTATTGGTGTTATCAACGAGTATAGGTTGGATTCATGTGGTATTAAAGTTTTAGATAACAAATTGAAAACTATACATATACGAATTGAAGTCCAAATTCAGTATTCCAAGGTCACATAGTGTCAGTTTTGTTGTGATTTCAGATTATGAGAGCTAGGTCTAATTTAGCAATCCCCTATATATATATGGATATGTGAATTGGATTGTTGTGATTTAAGGCTAATGGTTCAAGGTCATTTCAGACCTATTAATTTGGATAATGTACATTTGGCCTTGGAACCAAATGTCAAATCCCAAAAATATCTGGCAAAATTAGCCTTGGATTTTCTCTTTCTAATACATGTACCTAATCTTTAATCCTATAAGAACTGGGCTATTTGATATCTGTAAATAATATACAGTCCAGTAGATGGGTATTTAGGATCAAGGAAAAACATAGCCATTATTCAACTGATCAAAGAAATAAAGATTTATATAGAGTCAGAATCTTTCGTCTATTGTTTTTATTCATTCTTACATCAATACAAAAAAAAATACACATTTACACACAATTGGGATTCTTCCGTGTTCAATAATGGAAAAACATTTTGTAAATGCCATAATACAACTCACATCAAATCTACAGGATCACGCACTGCTTTATACATATATTGCGATGAGTATTTAGAATATAGATGCCATCACTTCCCCGTACTGGTTAAGGGAAATTGACCCACATGGTCTTTTGGATACCCAATATGTTTAATTCATGCCTTGGGTTTTGGTTTTCTTTTATTCTTGAGATTCACTTTTTCAGCACTTTTTATCCCATATTTTGCTGAAAAACCCCACAAACTCATTGAAGTCAATGTATTACTGTCCAGAATTTTCACATTAAATATATAAATATTAATGAAATTACGTTTAGTTTAGGCTCTGATTTTGTTTGAGAAATTAACTTTTTGAATCACTAATATATCTCACATCTAAACTTTTTCACCACAGCATGTTTTCAATGGCATATTAGCATATTTTCGCATGTTGTTAAATTCGCCGTCAATTCGCTTATACCGTATTGGCCAATAATACATTGACTTCAATAGGGCTAATTCTCACCAAATTTTTGTGGGGGTTTTTCATCGTGCCCTACCAAAATAGGTATCTAAAATGCAAAAATCAACATCACTTCGGTACTCTATATGGAGCGCCATCTATAGGTTGCAGCTAAATCTAAATTTCACAAAGAAATATGCAAGCAAATTTCTCTTCCACATATCCGGTCGACCTGCGTTGGCCAGCACTAAATATACGCAATATATGAGGGCATTGCAAATTTCGGCCAGTCTGCTGCAACCAATAGATGGCGTAAATCTACGGAATTGTCTGAAGAGTGATTTCCTTGCTCTACAAATGCATTTTACTCTTTACCTCCTGCTTTACACGTTGAACACATTCCTATACTGAGCACAGTGCTGTTTGCATATAAATTAAATATTCTACTACTGTGAAGTACTTGTGTTCCTAATATCCCCCTGGTGCCCTGATGTCATCTATCTTGAGGATCATCCTGACAAGTTGAGAAGCAAGGTTGATCTGTTGCTTCTTACCGATCAACGTCTCAAACACGTGCTGGTCCTTCATGTCTGTGTGATTAAGAAAGAGAGAGAATGATTGTGAACATTTGGGTCTATTAGCCAGTAGTAGAACCCTAACCCCTAAAAAGGTATCAAGAGTTACAAAATTTAACTTTTAGTTAAAGATCAAAATTGCGACACCCTGGTACACGGTTGCAAAATTTCATGAATTGGTCAAAATAAAATCCCAGACAATTTGATCTGATAATTTTATAGTAGATTACGCCATGGGTAATGCACAAGTAAATTTTCATTGTGATCCCAGTTTATTGATGGTTTTTTAAGAGGTCAAGAGAAGTGATGTTGGGATTGAAACAGGCCTGTTTTCTGGATTTAGGATCCAGTACGATGCAGGTTTGCCACCGGATGTTCATAGACACTGCTTACATTCAGTTCGAACGTCAAAGATATAGCTGCAGTCTCCGCCTAGATTATAGGCTACCTTCAGTGGAAGCTCAAGATACGAGCAGGAATCTCTGATACAAAGACTTTTCCCTACAAAATTTCATAATTAAATCCCAAGAATGCCTTTAAAGGTCAAGTCCACCCCAGCAAAAAGCTGATTAGAATAAAAAGAGAAAATCAAAGAATCACTAAAAATCTCATCAAAATCAGATGTAACCATGACAATGAGAAAATTAGTCCCCTCATTTGCATACTGACCAGGATTTTGTGAAATTAAGCAAAACTTTAAAATGTCCTAAATTTCTTATTTTACATTTGTTGGGTTTGACTTTAAAGAGGAAGTTCACTCTGAAGAAGAGTTAATATGAATTTCACTTTTTAATCATTCCTGATGACTATTGATATACAAAAGGTATAGTATACTTTTTGTTGAGGTGAACTTTCCCTGAAGTATGTTCCCAGTACTATGCAAAATCAACTAAACATGGGAGGTAGCTAGGTATTTTCTCCTTACCATTGGTTCCTTTGCCCATACAGTCAATGCCCAATCTTGGGTTGTTCTCCTTCAGCTGTCTTGATTTGACATCAGCCACAGTACGGATTGGGTGAAGACCACTGTTCTCTGCCAGGGCCATCGGGATAGACTCCAGGGCTTCGGCAAAGGCATGCATGGCATACTGTTCTATGGTTGATACCTGAATTGAGAAATCGGGGGAAAAGTCAGATAGATAAGAATGAGAATTTCCATTTTCCTCCATTCTTACATTCATATACTTCATGAATTGCTCAAGCTGTGATCATTTGAAAGCAACAAGTGGAACGCCTCTGGCTGTCTCACCTGCATCACGCGATTCAATATAGCAGCAGTGCTGACTTTGAAAACTACTATAAAATGATTATTCACAAAAAAAACCACCATTCATATGATACAATACTACGTTCATTGACCTTGATCATGTGACCTAAAACTTGCCAGAGATACCCTATATCCACATGTATATCTATAAAGTTATGACAGCAATCTAATAATCCATAAACTTTCAAAGTTATGACGGTAATTCATCAGATACCCCCCATATTGCCAACCTTACATGACCTTGATCATGTGAAATTCGCACAGAATGTTCAGTGATCATGTTTCATGAATCAGATCCATAAACTAAATGACCTTTGACCTTAGTCATGAACTAGGTCCATATACTTTCTGAGTTATGCTGTCATTTCAAAAACTTAACCTTCAGTTAAAGGAGAATGAAACTCTTGGAGCAAGTTAGCTTTTGTGAAAGCAGAAAAATCAAAGAATAAGATCAACAAAAGTTTGAGTAAAATAGGATTAACAACAGAAGAGTTATGAGCATTTGAATGTCGAGATCACTAATGCTATGGAGATCCTCCCACTGGCAATGCGACCAAGATCTATGATGTCACAGATGAACAACTCTTCCCTTTTGGACACTGAAAATATACCAAAAAACATCTCTTTTTGCTCATTCTAATCATATGACAAACGATTCATCAATGATATAATGTTGTGAAACCTCTGTACTTGTCCTCTCATAAAAAGAACACCTCACCTTGTGATAGACTCTATAAAAGTGAGAATATAAGTGAAATAAGTACTTAAGTAATGAGGGAGTTGTACGTGTGTGACATCACAGATCTTGGTCGCATTGCCAATGGGAGGATCTACATGGCATTAGTGATCTCATTATTCAAATGCTCATAACTTTCTTATTACTCATTCAATCTTCCTCAAACTTTCAACAATATGTTTCTTTGATTTTTCTCTTTGATATGGATTTAGCTGGTTTCAAGGGTTTCATTCTCCTTTAAGATTTGGTGTTGACGTCGCCGTCGGAAAAGCGGCGCCCATTGTCTCACTCTGCTATGCAGGTGAGACAAAAATCAAAACAACACATCATTTCATATGGGGGGTCACTTGGACGTTTTAAGCATCACAACCGAAATAGCCAGGGTAGTTCCTCTTTAAATAACTGAATTCCATGAGTGAAATATTCATTGGCAGGAATATGGATTATTACAAGAAGTTGAAAAGACTTTAAAACAATAAAATACTTTTTACTAGTGTGGGTGTCTTGAACAATTTATTCCAACATCAATGATCTCATATTTTAGCTGGGCTATTTCAGACCAGGATATACTGGGGGGGGGGGGGGGGTCCAATTTGACCCCCCTTCCAATCTTGGCTGCTGATGTAAACTACAAGACTCTATAGTAGTATTTAAAAAAAAATTGTATAGCTAGTAGAATGCTAATATTGGGTGAGAGTGTACATTTTTACATTTCTAACAAATTTCTGCAAAAAATTGCCAAAATATATTCAATTTTACTGTTTTTCCGATGAACTTTTTCGAAGACCCTTTACCAAAGTAAGAGTTTTGGTTGAAAAACACAATTTGCATTGACTTTGTACACAAAATCAAGTTTTTGAGCAATCTTGGGTCTGACATGCACTTACAAAATGTTGCTTAATTTCCAAACCGCCTACCCGAGTGAGCAGCGCAGTCAAAAAAATTTGTGCGATGGCGTAGTGAAAAAATTTGTCAAGGACCTCCCTCCAGTTAAATAAGGCCAATTTTCTCATGGTGATTAATCTGCATGAATGTATCTTCTAGAAGTATGCTCACCCATTCTGCTTGTTGGCTGACTGCTAGTGAGCAAGCAATCTCAGATGCTCCACCACCATACACAATGTTACCGCTCTTGACAAGATTCCTGATCACACACAGGGCATCGTGAAGACTGCGCTTTGTTTCTTCGACAATCTACAAAGGAGAAAATGGGAACAAATTCAGTGATAAACAATCAAGTTTTCTTGTAATGTGCACCTCCCCTGCTTGAAAGCGAGAGGAAGAGTATAATGGACAATATCAGGGGGGGGGGGGTGCCTCATCTTTGTAAAGCCCGTCTCACACTATGCAATCTGATGCGACACAATATTTCAAGAAATCGCATTTTGCATTAAATATGAAAGTTCCAAAAGTATAATTATTTTATTTAAAGTTTGGCATATGGTCAGAGTAAAGACCGATGATGACTGAATTTGTTTTTGTTCCTTCATGGAGGCTCTAACTGGACCGAATTTTGGTTTCAGTAGTCCTACCACTATTCTGAGCTCGGATTCGTAATTCATTTTTAGTTGGAATATCCATATCAAATCTTATCACAATTAATTTGAAATTTGAAAATCGGATCGCATAGTGTGAGATGGACTCAAGAAACCAATTAATGTTCCATACCAATCTTCTCAATATTTTCTTTCTAGCAGTACCCCCCCCCCAAAAAAAAAAAACCCAAGCCATAGGAGAATGTGCATTATGACACACTCCAGTCCCTTTACCCATTAATTATTGAGGGGTTTTAAATGCAAACATCATTAACAGCAAGTCAGTTGAGTGAGTTTTGTCAGAACCCACAAAGCACGTTTTGGAATCATGATATTTCATAGCCCAGTGCTAGTCATCATACTTGCTTGACACCCTACCTATCCCAATGAAAAGACTAAATTATGCTTCCTCTTGCAGTTCCAAAAAGCCAAACTGAAATGAACAATATAAACACACCCCTCATATCTGCTACCTTGTTTTCTTTCATGTATTTTTTTTTTTTTTCAGAATGAAATCTTTCGTTGAAAATTTAAGATATAATCAATTCTGTGAAAATACACCCGGCCAGCCACACAATCTGTGTTCAATATCAATCCCTTTTGATCTCCAAGTACCCTGTATGCAACACAAAATCAACTTTACGATCAAGCACTATGCTTTGTGTTACAGGCCCCTGACAGAAAATGCATATCTATAATCCAACCAAGACACCTTCATAATTCATGAAGCACGGGTATCAAATTACATAATGAATAAAAGAAGAATATCTCACCATCTTATTGCCTCCTCTGATGAAGATGGTGACTGCTCTTGAATTATGGCAATCTTCGATCACCAACATCTTATCCCTGGTGGTACCAAAGTCAATCTCCCTGACGATGCCTGCCTTACCAAGCTTATCGGCCGTCAGCTCGCTAAACCTGGGTACGATGCGCCCTCCAGTAGCAATGGCAATCAGCTGTAAGATATAAGCAGTGGATTAAATATACGAACAATGTCATTAATCTCTTGGAAATTAAATAAACATGAATTTGAAATTATGACAAGCTGCAAATTTTATGAAGCAAACATGATTCAAAGCAGAACATTCCTTACAATACCAAATAAACCACTCAAAAAGGTTCTGCAATTTAAGTTTGAGTGGTAATAAATTTCTTAGTGTGCTATCATCATATGTAAAAGTATAGTATCATTGGAAAGAATGAAAATTCTTCTTTTTCTTTACATTTACGTGTCATTTGTAATGCTAATGTTAATTGTTATCATGGAATGCACAGACATGATAAATATGGAGCAACTGATGTCAAAATTTGTTTTTCCAATGTTTCCGAGTTGCAGAACTTTTTTTGAGGGGTTTATTTCAAAACTGTATGAAATTCATTTGAAATTGTTCAGATCAGATATTTATGTTGTAAGAAAAATCAAGATGTGTGATTTATTGTTAGACCAAAAAGTATGAAACCTATCATTTTATTTTTAAAAGCATACATTCTTCTGTCATCCTACTAGTAGACATGCATTAAATTATCTTGTTGAAAACATGTCAGATCTTTTTTTTTTTGCAAGTCATTTGAGTGAGTTTTGTCAGAACCCACGATGCACACTTTGGAATCACAGAGATTTCATAGCCCAGTGCTATAATCATTCTTGCAAAGTCACACAGAAGCTTCACTACCACAGAAATACACATGTAATCTATTACAGAATTGCCCAATTATTATACACTCTGTAGAGTAAACATAGCAACAAGTCATGAAACAATTCAATCACCAGGAGAACACATTGACTGTAAATAGGGGGTGAAAACCCAGCGTACCTCAATCTCGGGACCTCCTACCCAGCGGACGGCTGGTAGCTCTCTTTGTAACAGAAGATGGTTAGCCTCATCGTCAAAGCCCCACTGACAGATAGCAAGGTTGGCTCCTGTATCTTTAACCTACAAATGAGAAATTGCATATGACATGTACAAAAAAATTGGATACTGAACTGTTATTAATCAATATTTCGTGAAAACAGTTATATGCACATCGTCATGAATGTTCATTAGGTGGGCTGATGAAGTCACATTCCCACTTTTCCTTTTCTTATGTTATTACATGAAATCATAAATGTTTCATTTTTCCATACATGCATAAATGGTGTGTCTCCATTATGATGAAATAAGTTGCGGCAATAAATAACTAATGCATTAAATCAGTTGTCAATCCAATTATTTTAGTTCTTGGTAGAGAAATTTCGAACAAACCGAATTTCATATAATAAAATACAAAAGAACAAGTGGTGATATGACATCATCAGCCCACCTAATGAATATTCATAAAGACATGCAAATCTTTAAAATTCAATAACGTTCTTATTATCCTATTTTAATCAAATTTTCAGTATTTTTCTTTGTGAATTTTACTCTATTTAGTGAGATATATATCTCCAGCCCGGACCATCCCTTTGAAATTACAGGAGTGAAAAAATTGTGAGTAGTGTTCATAGATAAGGCTAATGGGCGTGGACAGGCGTGACTGATCACCAAACTCAAATAAAATTACATTTATTTAGAGAGAGGTATTCCTTAAGTTGATATTCTTTTTCAATAAATATCACAACAAAAAGGTTCTAATTAAACCAAGTTAAAAAGCACAGGTATTACTTCATAACGATGCAAGTCAGTTAAGTGAGTTTTGTCAGAACCCACGAAGCACGTTTTGGAATCAGAGGCTGATCATTGCCCAGTGCTAGTCATCATTCTTGCATCTACTGGTTGTTTTTAAATGAGATTTAGATTTAGCACTGAATCAAATGAGATTTGTCATTTCAAGGGCGCACATCAATCAAGTATCATGTTAATTTCAAGCAAAATAGAGGAAGTGAAAACAATTTTTAAGATGTACACAAAGTCTTTTTATAACCAAATAGAACACTGGGCCCCATAACATAATATTGATCATGGGGATGAGATCATATAAATAGTCAATGCAATCAATCATAGAAATAAGCTTAGCCATATGTTACAGGGGCCCATCGAAGCGGGTATGGGAGCATGTATTGATTATGATATCACAATCCAAAAAAATTATTTCAAAAATGCGAGCATATAATTAACAAACCTGTTGCACCATCTCTGTGAATTTTTTCTTCTCGTAATCCCTGAGCTTCTTGTAATCTTCCACCGATTTGACATCAAGTTTGTGTGTGGTCTTGGGCTTGGGAGGTTCAAAGGGACAGGTCAGGATGGCTATCTTGGCATCTTTTACTACCTATCAAACACAAGTACAATGGAATTTGCTAATTTTGAATGTTGAATGGCAATGACAAGAACATGTTGCTATACAGTGCGTCCCAGAAAAAAGGAAGTCGGCATTCTCATGTCCTATTTTAAATGAATTATGATCTAATTTACATAATAGGATTGGTTCATGATACCACGAACATCCCTTTTTTGTGGGAAGCACTGTATATACTCCAGGCGAAGTGAATAATGTGTATCACAAATGACATCATCATGACAGATACAAATGGTCTATACATGAAATTATTATCAAATTGTGAGTTTACTCTTGCATGGCTTGCTGGCCCCACAGGCCACAGTACAGTCAGGTGGGGAATTCCGATTACCATGCTAAGATATGTATGCCACATGAAAGGTTCAAGAGAATATGATCACAGAAGCATAGCATAGGTCCAATTATGGAGAAGACTTACAATAAGAAAATGCAAAGTAAACTTGAATGGCCCAACAGTTCATTGGTAAGATTACTGATGTTTAATGCATGATTCCACCAGGGAAGGTCGATTTAACTTACTGTGACCACAATCATTACTGAATCCATTTTCTTTCAATACCATTGACATTTCAGTGTGCACTATTGTGACAAAACCACATTTCATTGTAATGCAGTCAATACAATGGTGTACATCTCTATTATCAACCATTGTGGTGCAAATATCACAGGTTCACATAAAAGGACTAGCCCTCTGAGCTATTCTAATCAGTGAATGCTTCTTTCCAGTGGACCTAGTAACAGGGTATTCCATTCACCTGTGATCAATGAATAGGCTATAACAAAAGCTTTCTGACTTTCAAGATCTGAATATGCATGTAAGCCTGAAGAATAGGGTCTGACAGGGCAGGGGTCATACCATTTATATGAGTCATCAATATTCATGGCCTGATGGCAAGCTTTATAAGACGTGGTCAACTTTTACTAACCATGAAAAAAACACCTATTCTCTTGACAGGTACATAAGGAAGGTTCGCATAGGCCTTGGTTGGAGGCAGCCGAGCGCACAAGGCCAGGATACAGTGACACATGTAACCAACATCATGACATCATCATCATCAAACAGTCATGTACAACAAAAGACTATTCAACACGCCTAACCTCTAACCTTTTCACTGTATCCTGGTCTTGTTATTATCTATTTATGCTGGACTTTTTTCGCCAGCATAAATCGGTAATGCTAGTGGGGCTGCGTTTTCGACCCGTTTTGCATGATATGCTAATTATTTTGGGGATGAAATAAAAAGCTATGATAAATTTCTTCTATCATAGCTTGCAATTGCAACATTTTATATGACATTGAAAGCATGTGTGTACTTCAAATATCATATAAAATGTTGTAATTATGACATTACAAATGATCTTGGAAGGGGGGGGGATATTGTCCCCCTCCTAGAGTTGGGACCTTTTTTATTATTTTTTTTAAATTATTTTTTCACCAGCATAAATTGGTAATACTAATGGGGCTGCGTTTTCGACCCGTTAATCATGTTATGCTAATCATTTTGGGGCTCAAATAAAAAGTTCTGAAACAGTTGCAACCATTATACATTTCCTCCAGACTGCAAAAAGGAATGCATAAGAAATTAAGTATCACCACAGACTATGAAAGTATGCCTTTCCTATATTTTTTAGCTAGATCTATTAGCCCACACAAAACCAAATGGCTGCGCCTTGGCAACAGAATTATAATGTTAAAGTCTGACAAATTCACAAAAGAAAATTGAGATACCATATTCTCATTTCAAAAGCTCTATTTTGTTGATAGATATAATTTAGTTAAAAAAACAACGAAAGGCCTTAAAGAGGCTGATATTCATATCGTTTGGCGACACTGAACTTCTTATGCATTATGTTAATTGCCCAACAGTCTCTGCCAAAAAAAAACCCTGGAAGTCACCTTAAAAAAAAATCATTATGACTCTTGACATATTCAAATTTAATGCACATTTTTGTACACGTATGTAAAAAGTACACATTACAGCCGATGAGAAAGACGTCCTAATCACTTGTCCAAATTTCAAAATACATTGGTGTCATTCTCAATATAGACAATCGTGGAAGTTGGGTTTTCTTTATTTTTTATAAACAACATATCTGGATACCTAGAATGATTCAGGTATGTAATTGCTTCATCTTGAAAGGCTGTATAGTCTACCCCCTGTCTGGCACATTTCTTTCCACAGGATATGGCCTATTTTCAACTTCATACCTCTAGTGTTCCATGGAGAACAGTTCCAGAACCTCGTGACAAGTGTTATTTGTAAGCTATTGAAATCCTGACTGGCCGGGAAGCGAAACTATTTTTCCAACCGCAGTTATGGAAGCCAATATAAATATTCATGACTTGCGTCTTCGGAATAAGAGTACGCATGCGCGTGGGCTTTCAGTGGTCGTCGTTAACGTTCACGTTGCCACGAATGGGGGGGAATGAATCAGTACCCTCAAATTACCGGTACCCTTAGTTACATAGGCCTTACAGGCTTAGATCTATATCTAGATCCAATTCTTCAACACTTACCAAACTGCCATTAAGGACAAGACAAAATGCTAGGCTAAGGCTAGCTTAGGCTAGCGCATTAACTTTATCTCAAATCTGGACCTGCCTTATGCCATTGCTAACTTCAAACTTAGTTAGGTTAGACCAATTAGCTTAGTAGCTTTTAATAGGTCCAGTACGTATACAAAACCAGTCCTAGATCTAAATAAATTTATCTTAGATCTAGTCTAGTCTCTAGACCTTGGTAGAATCTGATCTACGCTGCATCAGCATGGGACGTATTCTAACGTCAGGCACAGTGAGTAGAACATGCACCTAACTGTCTATGTTAAACGCACGGCTCTGCATACTTTTGCAATCGCAGATTAAAATCTTGATCCCCGTCTTGATCAACAAAATATAATAGATCGATCTGCATTAAGTTTTTAATTTCCTGTGCTCCAAATCGGCAATTGTGTTACTAGATCTAGTTCTATATACCGACTAGACCTATTTAACCAAGGCGACCAAGCTCATTGGTCTAACGTAAGTAAACGTAAAGTTCATATTGGCTTCCAGAACTGCGGTGGGAAAAATAATTTCGCGGCTGGGAAGGGGGGGGGGGGTTGGGAGGAAACCCAGATGCAAGATGCAGTCTATCAATAAAGGGAAACCCAATTACCCAACTTTCATGATAATCTGTTGTCAAAATGAGATTCTGCACTTTGGCATTTAGAAAAGTGATGGGACATCTTTCACATGAGCGATGTTGCATAGTTTTCGCATACAAGTAGCTGGGAAAGTAATAAAAAAATAACATAAATAGCATATTTTATAGCTTGGGAAATAATCATTCAAAAATACCGTATGAGAGCTTCGTAAGAAAGTGGTCTAATATATCACTGCCCAAACTGTAAGTTTGAGAAAACATACAGATTGTAAGTTTGTTCCGTGCTTTTGTTTGATGAAATGCTTCCCACTCACCTTTGGCATCTGAGGGTGACTGAAGTCCTTGTCGACAACCACACCTTTGACCAGCATGGTGTCTTCTAGCTTGCCTCCAACCTTGCTGTCGACCTTGATGAGCTCAAAGTCAACATCTCTCCTGTCAAGGTCAGCTACTGCCATGATGGCGTTTACAGCAATCTCAGCCATCTTCCTCTGGAAACGGTTGATGCTGTGGATGAGAGAAGGAAGATTAGAACCAACTTCAAAGTTTTCTCGCTTAAGACAATGGAACAGAATTCCTGTCTAAGAAGTTAAGAATATATCAGGACTTCGTCTTACAATAAACTGAATTTTAAAACCAACAACCTTGGGTGTTCAAAAATTATTTTGCGACAGATAAACTTTAAATGCTGCAAATTAAATTACTTTCAGTTGCAAAAATCAGACCTTCAATCAACTGCATAACTTTTGACTGATTTTAGAACCTGCCAATGTATGAACCGATTGCAGGCTTTTCAATCATCAACAAAGGTTTAAGCATTATGCTAATTTTGCAGAACTTTTGGGCCTACTAATCAATTATTTTCTACAAATGTTTGAATAACCATCTTGACAGTGATCTGAACTCATTTTAAGTTGTATGAAATATGGCAAACCTGAAAGCAAGTCAGTTGAGTGAGTTTTGTCAGAACCCACAAAGCACGTTTTCGAATCATGATATTTCATAGCCCAGTGCTAGTCATCATACTTGCTTCAGACTCAAGAATTATACCACCCCCCCCTTAATCAACCCATGTAAATTCAACACAAAAGCTTAAGTCCAGAAGATCTCTCAAGACCAGTTTCAGCAGTGTAAGACAAATATTAGAGCAGAAGAATTCCTAATAACATATCAAAGAATTCATTTATTTTGTTTTACCCATCTCATCACATTCATAGTCCTGTAAACATGTTCAAAACTTTATTCTCCCCTTTCGAGGCTTTTAGTATTATAAGCATGGGATATCTAATTAAATTACTAGAGAGTGATCCATGAGAATTTACATTTTTGATCCCAGAGTGGTCATGGCTGTCTGGACGAGTGGTTCGAGGTTGTTTGGACTGACATCGTAGGCATCTGCAATCTCGTCTAATCTCCTAGTAGCTATCCTAGCGGCCATGTCGTAGCCATCGGCGATGCGGATTGGATGGATACCTCTATCAAGGAGCTGTTCTGCCTTCTCCAGCAATGCTCCAGCAAGAACTGAGAGAATAGAAAGTTTGACAGACATTTAGTTCTTATCAATAAACATCCTGAGATTATTTATGGTCGAATGAAAGAGTACCTAGATTGTGAGCCAATGTACAGGCTTGAAATGTCTGCAATTTCATTCTCACAGATGCCTTAATTAAATTCCCTCTGGTAAGAAATTAATCTACATTTGTTTACACTATACCGAGGTGAAGGAGTACTTTTGATTATCTAGTGATATGCACTCTGTGCAAGTGTGCATATTGCCGTGGGGATCAATCTAAGCTACCAATCTTTTAAAGCTCTTTGTTCAGATTAAAATGTGATAATGCTACACAACAATTACCCGGTAAGTAGTGTGTACACAAATCACTTGCAAATTTCATTAACATTGAACTTCGAAGGCAAGTCAGGAAAGTGAGTTTTGTCAGAACCCACAAAGCACGTTTTGGAATCAGAGGCTGATCATAGCCCAGTGCTAGTCATCATACTTGCCCGTAAACAACTACTAACTACAGGTAAAAATATTCACATGTAAACTGATCCACCTGAGAACATGCAACTACTTTCAAAACATCAAATTCTTTGTAGTTTGCCCTAAGTGGCACTTTAAATGACAAGTCCACCCCAACAAAAGTGTTTATTTTCTTTAAAAAAAATATCCAACAAAAACACTTAAAATTTCATCAAGATTGGATGTAAAATTAGAAAGATATGACATTTCAAAGTTCGCTTAATTTGACAAAACTTATATATGATCACATGCTGGTCGGTATGCAAATGAACGGAATGATGACATCACCCACTCACTATATGCAATAAATTCATTTTCTCCTCATTGTCATTTATGAAAAAAATTATTCCTCCCCGAACATGTGGAATTACCATCATTTTCAAATTTTGTGGTCCAATCAAGTTGGTCCTTTTTGTAACTCTGAAAAAATTCTAACTATTGTAAGATTCATATGAAGAAAAACAAAATAAATAGTGAGGGACATAAGTGACTCTCTCATTTAAATATCACGGACTTGTGCATATAACCATTTTGCAAAAATTAAGTGAAAAAAAAATCTAACTTCCTTGTATTACATTCGATTTCGATGAAATTTTTAGAGTTCAACATGCTTGTTTAATTTTTCTCTGATATTCAAATCAACATTTTTCTTGTGTGGATTGACCTTTTTTCAACCAGGTGTCCTTGAGACGAATTTATCACAAGTTGAATCTACATGAGATAATCCACAAATATCGAAGAAGCTTGACCACATAATTCTTTTTCAGCTATAGTGGTCAGGAAATTTAGCTCACTAAAGAGTGTTTCAACAACCCTTGGTTTTGCACAGTCTGCAAAACTAACCACCTTGAGCTTCATAAAAATATACTGAATGACGGTACTTACCGACGACACCTGTGGTACCGTCACCAATCTCATCATCTTGTGACTTTGCGAGTTGAACCATGAGCTTGGCTATTTGATGGTCTACATCCATCTTGTCCAAAATGGTGGCACCATCATTAGTAACTGTTACGTCACCATCGGGGCTGACAAGCATTTTATCCAAGCCTGCGTGCAAGTAGACAAAAAAGAAAGCTTGTCAACATGTTTAACACGAGTCTGACAGATTATTTCATCATTTGACATCTGTTTGATCGATTGAGAAAAGGTACATTGGAACATATCCAGCACAAGTGAGCTTTCTTCATGTATTTTTCACCTTGGCTGTAAATCAGAGCCTTGCGGAGTGGCGCTTGGGAGCAGGTATAAAAAAAAAAGAACGTAAAAATAAGGAAAAATTTGTGAGAAAAAATGTATCTCCCAGTAACCTGGAAATAAGGATTTGGTGATCATTTTAATACAAAGAGAAAACAAAAACTCTTTACTTGACACTTAATTGCTAATTGATTTCCTCAAATTTTGTCCAATTTAGCACTCGATAACCCCTATTATGGAGGGTCGATGGTGCATGTTCTCCTTTTTATTTATTCTATGCTGTACAAAGTTAATGTTCCACACAAGTGATTTGAAAACCCTGTTTGTAGGATTTCTCTTTCAACGGCGAGAAATTTTCCATTTCCAGAGTATTCGTTTTGGTTAAGAGTTAAACATCAAATAATATGATATTCAAAGTACATCTGGATCATAAAAGATTATGAATTTGGGACATAACAAGCAGA
The DNA here is from genome assembly GCF_037042905.1 of Lytechinus pictus. NCBI lineage: Eukaryota > Metazoa > Echinodermata > Echinoidea > Temnopleuroida > Toxopneustidae > Lytechinus > Lytechinus pictus. Next base: position 6,978,379 of record NC_087247.1, read on the forward strand.
AACTTTATTTCCGGAGCCGATTAAAATCCGAAGTTGTAAAAGTGAAATACATGTATGGTCAGATGTACTGCCTGCTGTGATTGCCTGCATGCACTCTTGCTTAACACGAGTTGTAGAGAGAGAGATCTATCGAGAGGGGCAGTTTGGGGCGTTAGTGCAGAGCAACGCCTAATTTTCAGCCCTTGCAAAATCGGGGAACGTAACTTCAGCCACTGGCGTACAGATGGGGGTGGGGATTGGGGGCCCCCCAAGTGTTTCACGGCCAAGAAAAAAAAGGAAAATAGGAAAGAAAAGGAAAGGGAAAGAGTGGAACATTGTATTATTTTCTTAATATTATGTCAAAATATAGATTTTTGTATTGAAAAGTTCAATATTTTTGCTTCAGCTGCCATATCTTGCCCCCTCATTTTTTTTTTACTCATTACGCCACTTTCTTCAGCCAATAGGTCTGGTGCAAAACAGTTTGAACTAGTGGTATCATTGGTATGTTGTGAAAAAGTCACTGGTAATTTTTCTTTTAATATTCATATTGTGTAGTTTGTTGGCATTTGTTGGCAATTTAAAAGGCCTCATATTCAAAAACTTCTGGGGGCTCTGCCCCCTCGACCCCCACCAGGGGCCTCTGGACCCCCTCCGCTGATACATTGCTGGTTTGCGTAATGGATAGTGCGGGGGATAGTGGACTAAGTGGAGCATTACAGATTCTTAACAAGAAATGTGGCGCTTCAAAAAAAGTAATTGAGAATGGCTGCTGTAAATACTTCACTTGAGGGTGGATTTTAGAAGTGTCTCAGTGAAAGTGATTTTTTTTCCTAAAAGTTAGTTTGTTTTTTTTACTTTATAGATGTAAGATGTTGTTACTGAAGTAATCACATTTTTATTGCTGGCAAGAACACTAACAAATTCATACATACAAAGACTTACCATTTGGGCCTAATGAAGTTCGTAATGTGTTTGCAACTGTCTTTGCAGCAAGAATATGAGACTGTTGAAAGAAGAGAAAAAAAAAACATGTTGATCTCCATGTCAAAACCTTAAAAAATATCAGCCTTTCAATGATAAATACCAGAAATTTACAGCTAAAAAAAATGCCTTGCTGCATATTATAATTCCCAGAGAACACTCCTTTTTTAAAAATAACATGTGTGACTTGTTTTTAGTGAACAGTACATGATTACGCATCTGCTTTCCATGACAAAGGCCAAGATGGGGCGTTAACATGGAGCATCTTTTTCTTACGTTTTTACTTTTGGTTTAGCACTTTGCAAAGAAAATCCAGTAACCATCTGCTAGTGGAAAATGGTTTTCCAGCTCTTCTTTTCTTGTGAAGTCAGTCATTGCTGAGTGCTCGGAGCGATTGATAGACCTGTAAGTGCAAAAAGCTTTGGAGAGTAACTAGTTATTGTTTGCTAATGCAAGGTTTAATGCAAGGTTACTTACTCTTTAAGTATTTGGCACTTTTTACTTAGTATCAAATGCACAAAGTAAGGAAAAAAATGCAAGTATACAAGGTCTCAGAAAACCACTTCCCACTGGCAGATCAAAAATCAAAATTCCCTGGATTTTTTTCTCTTTTTTCCTCATTTGAGTAATTTTCAGATTCCCCCTTTATTTTACAAATTTCACATTATCTCCTCCTGACCTTGACATACATGTGATGTGAATTATATTTTCCCATGACATATGTTGTGCTCAGGAGGCAAGATGCAATTGAAAAGATGAGGGAAAATCTGAAAATTTGTGTAAAAAACAAATGGAGAGTTGTCCACAAAATCAGCCATTTTGAAGCACTTTTGCCAATTTGAGGATCCCCATAGAAAGTACAATTTTTTTTAACGTCCATCACTTGCTTATTTCATCAGTAGATGCGCACGGCCAATATGGGAGACTCTCCAATATGGGAGACAATCTCCCATATTGCCTATTGGAGACTTCAATTTGCTTTGCAAAAGGACAAAAGAAACTCCAACAAAAGCATCAACAAAAACATATTTTTTCCACCCAAAATTCTGTCTCACTCAGGTCAGAAGCCCATTTGTTACTTTTGTGTGTGGATGACAGTAAAAATCCTTATCAAAACAAAAGTAGACGGTGAATTTTTAAAGTAGACGGTGAAAAGCCAAAGCCAGGGGTAATTTTTCATGAGGAATCTGCTTATTCCTTTTGCAGCAAATGTAAAGGAAATTGGTCTCCCAAACTGGAGACTGTCTTTGAAATTGGATACCCAAATTCTTTACAAAAGTCTCTGATAGTGATATTTTATTGGAGATAATCTCTCAATCTCATGGGAGACAGTCTCCCATATTGGCCGATTTTGATGAAACTTTGTTTAAATTGTTCCTCTCATTTTAGTACTCTTCGCACTAAGATTGCTTCTCTTCTTGGGTTTTGGTTTCCTTTAAACATCGGACATCTTCGCTCAGCTGCCCGCGACTTTGTTCTGAAATTAGTATTAGTATTAAAATCACTTGAACTATATTCATATTAGTAAGCGTCCAACTTCCAACTCCAAGTTTGTACTTTTTTACCATAAATTTTGTAGCACTGCCCCTAACTATAAGTGGCGCAATCTCTCTCTATCATTTCAGTTCCTCCACTGTTTGGAGATCAGCACTGTACTGTCTGTATAGTGTATTGTGGATCCACTGAATTGTCCAACTCGTTATTATTTAATATTAATCAATTTAATTTCAAATTTTCATGCGACATGATGAGTCGTGAGTGACATGACCGACTGCCGTGGCCAGTGCCGTGGCGTTAAATTTTATAAAATTTGGCAGAAATTAAGCTATTATTGCTCTGGGCATAATTTATAAAGCCTCAAGTATTAAAAACAAATCATAAGTATCCTTTCCTAAAGTTTAATTCATCAAATAAAATAGACACGGATGTCAGTGAGTGGGACCGAGTATTAGACCAACCTTCTGTGCTTCGATCCCAGTTAACCTCGACTTTGAATCTTGATCTCTGATGATGATGAAAGGCCGACCATATTCATCGAATGCGAGAGATCCTAGAGAAGACATTTTTATGTGAAAAACGGAAGTTTCGCTTGTGGATTACTAGATGAAAATGGATTTCTCTCACTCGTCTTACGCCCAATTCATGTGCAGATTCTAGAAGACTCCATGAGCAAATCAATGATTAACCTCGTTCACTAAAGTCTTACCCCCCAAAAATTATCAAAATGTAACTCCTATACATGATAGAATCTGACTTCAACAAAATTTAAAAATTTTAAACAGATTTTGTAATAAAAATTATTTTATTACTATAACAAAAATGTTGAAAATATGAAAGTATATTTTCTTATTTGCCAGCCTCGTCCATCAGGGGACGATAACAACAATGCACGTAACCAAGGATATCCCGGAAATAGACGCAATGCACCTGTTCGCTTATTGATGCAAAATCAACGTTTCCTCGATGAAACCCGTCTCTAATTAAAAGTTTTCGCGTTTTAGAGGTTGCTTTTCAAGACTTCCTCTTCAGGAATATTTTTTGTTCTTCACGTGATCTTCAGGATATACCGTCGGTGTTGAACTAGCAGAAATAATGTCATTCTTTAATCTCACCGAATTGGGATACCAATATCCTATACGCGCACAGGTGAAAGAGCCAAACCCGGTATATTCCTACCATCTCGCCCACTCTGTACCGGAGGGATCGTACGTATCATTCAGACCAGAAACTGCAAAACTTCCACCAATTGGTATGACCAAATACAACAAAGTTATTGAACCTGTAGATCATCCAGAACATCATGGATCATATGTCAAATACACCGAGAGATTGCACAAACATACACGATGTGCAAAAGGTAATACACTCCAGCTGGGAGCTTGTTGTAGTGGAGCTTTAATTTTATTCCTCCTTTTCTGCTTAGATTTTTTTTTGCAGTATTTAATGACAATTACCCTAATAGTAATAAAGCTCCAAATCCACTCGGTAGAGTGCCCAAGGCGCTTCAGAAGTAAACAGAATAGCATATTCCTTCATCAATAATTTAAAGAATGCGATCTATAGTCTATACTATATATGCAGTTCTTAGAGTTCGACTATCATAAATATATACTTTTGTTATCATCATCACAATCATTATCCGTTATCATCGACATTATTATTGTTCTTATTATTATTATTATATCATTATTATTATCATAATCATCATTGTTATTATTAACTTCATTATCATCCTTGTATGATCATTATTTTCATACACAGGCATACATGTACCATTTATATTTAATATTATCATAATCTAAAATCTTAATGCATTACTTTGTTGTCTTTTCCATGTAAGCTTGTTACAAACTTTGATTTAAAACAAAGTTCGTAACAAGCTTCTAAACTTCATTCCAAACTACTTTGCGTAATAGTATTATGATTCTTATCATTTTTTTCTTGCAATATAATGTATTGTTGGTGCCTGAAATATCATTCATCCCCTTTAGAATTATAACAGGCTCACATCAAGAGGCTCAGGGCAGGGAGTGTTTCATTTTCAATTCTCTTGCCCAAAATTGTGAATAGTTGTGAGAACCATTTTTCTGCTTGAAATTCTCTGAGACAAATTGCATCTTTATAAGGAGCTGGAACTTCGATAGTAATGGGTCCACTTTCTTTGCCTTCTATTTTATGTTATCCTTGATCCACTACTGATAACACAGATGAATCGACCTAAATTGAATCTCTTGGGATCGTAGAAATCTGTTTGACTGAAGAAAATTTAAATCAGAAAAATGTACATAAACGTAAAAATGACCATCTTATTGTGTTTTTATTTTTGCATTGTCAGGCTCCCCACTTTCGGCTCAGCCCCCCTCCCCCACGGCCAATCCACTTTCAAAACTTGTCTGCTGCCCCTGATGTATTAACATAATTATGATTGCATATTCCAGTCTGAAAAATGCTTTGACTCGGGGGATTATTCAGCTTATGGAACTAGGTCAACTTACAATGTTTGCATATGGAAAATTGTGCTAAGAGAATTAAATTTACTCTCAAATATCCTGACAGGTTCCATTGATTTGGGTTTTTTTTTCTCTCTCTCTATTAGAGGATTTATTCACATTTGATTCAAAGGTTACACAATTAATATTAGTAAATCATGAATATGTAACATTTCACTAGTGTATCCAGCATCGACTTTGCACAAGCATAATAGATTCACTATTGCCCCCAGACAATTGGGCCCATGAAATGCTTTGTAGGATTTGATGCTGGATACCTGCCTGCATTTGTCATAATAATTACAAAATCATTTTTAAGTTACTTAAATTTTCTTTACTACAGGTCCCATTGATATATACCGCAACCCTGTGACAACAGCTCAACTTCCCGGTTCCTGGTATCAGAAAGAGGTCCCACTGAAGCAGAGAGAATCCTGGACGTATGTCCCCAGACATGTATGCGTCAGTAGCGAAATGACAAAGTATGTACTGCCCAGCTCCCACTCTTGCCATTTATCAAATTATAAAAGAGAACTTTTGTTGTCCTTTTGGGTTGTTTGATGATGAAGCAAACAAAAATGAATTTAAAGTTTTGCTCTTTTGGATTGATTTGTAATGTGAATCCACAATAGGCATACATGTATATTGTCTGGTTATTAAGGTTGGTTCTATTTGTGTTTATTTTGTAGTACAATTTGTGATACTTACAGGGGAGAGTGATAAGCTTTTGTTAACAAATATTATAACTTAAGATAAATTATAGCTCATTTTCATATTTAGCAGACTCTACAACAATTTATACAAGAGTATATACAAAAGATAAACAGATGGTTATTGTCCAAACTTCATTCACTAAACCATATATGGATAAATGCTTTAATAATAATGATAATAATATGCAACACTTATATAGCACTTAATACAAATGTTTCTAAGCGCTGCATACTGTTACTTTGGCTTTAGCACGGCTACCCTGATTGGGCTATGTTTCCAGAGATTGGGTTATTTCTTCAAGAACAGATAATCCAAAATACTAATGAATAATATAATTTACATCAACTTTTTTCTGGTGTTTTTTGCAGGTTTGTTAAGGAGATGAGTCAAACCAACAGGGAATTTTCACTCTTCTAATCACAAAATTGGAGCCAGCAAACTTCAAAAAAACTTTCAGTAAAGCCTTACTATGGACAATGTTTCTGACATACTTGGTATGCATAAATAAACCAACAGCCTTTGAACAAGACTGGAGTGAAGACGACTGAAGTGCATTAATGGTTTAATGGACCTGTGTCATTACAGGTCTGTATCTCATGATGAATGGATTTCCATGATGGATTCAAATCAGTTACTTTTTGTATTGAAATAAGCCACTAACCTTTAAGAAATAAACATGAACAAATGAGTCATTTAAATTTGAAGATACAAAAAAATAATGCTCTTGATTTCTCCTTATTTTCTTTTTAATTCATTCATCTATTTTCCCATAAGATACTGATTCTCTAAAGTCATTGAATTACATTCTTGCCTTAAATGGAGCACCTGCTTACTCTACACTTTGAAAAGAGTGTCCAATTAAAAAAAAAGTTAAACCTTTATATTGAGTTCGAGTCTTTGGGAATACAGGTTTGTTTTATATATTTTTCCCAAATTGTTTTAAATTGTTTTTATTGTGATTTAAATCATGCACTTTCACTGCAATGGCCTCAAGACCTTGAAGCCCTGCAGTTCCAGTTATTTGTCCCACTCCTTGAAGAACAAGTATATGATTTATGTTATACATTAAAATTGGCTGAAAGATGTTTGCCCATTTAATTTTATACCTGCATTGGTGTTTCAGTTTGGACACAAGCGTGTACTGTATAATGCATAAATTGAGCACTTATATAATTATGGTTTACTTTGTTACAATTAGAGGAGTATTATTATCATAACCATTAGTGCCATCCACCAAGTATTGATTATCTTCAAACTATACAACGAACATAGAACCAAAGTTGTTTTCCTGTCATTTTGTATTCCCCAAAAAAGTATTTCAAAGATAATTGTGTTTTGTCAGTCTTGTTTTGTCTTTGTTCAAACAAAAATTAGTCATTGGAACTATCATTTTGCATAGGTTTGCACTTTATAATTGATGACGAAAGATTCTCACAATTTCCTGTAAATGGTTTATAAATGCTGATCAGTACGGAAAGATATCTACAGATCAGTATAATAATCGCATCGAAAATTTGAATTCCAAATTCGATGGCCACAACAAAATTGTTTAAGTAAATATAATGCCTTTGTCGCGAGAGGGCTCTGTTCGAAAAATGCATTGAGTGGATTTCGTATCTTCTTGCGCCTCACGGTAAGAGCTGATATGAGCAATAACTTGGATATCATAATTTTGTCGTTCAAGTTATCTGTTCTGTCGTTTTGAAAGCGGTATGTATTTTAAACGAATCATTATTATAATATTTGTAATGGGTTTTTTTTACCTGTACATAGCATCCTGCAAAATTAGATATTATTACATAAAATTGATAGTTGATAAACTATTTTTTTTGTCTTATGAGACCGAAATGGCATCATTTGCCGCGTCTTATTTGTAACGTCGGATGTCTCACATTGATTTATATGTTCGATACGATAATAATTATAACTGCAAGACTTCATTTTATATTTTTTTGCAAAGCCAAATGTAATTCAATCAATCAAACAGTGTTGTACAAGTATGTGTTTGTCGAGGTATGTAGTGTTTTGTAATTATTTACATAAATGATATTGATCCAAAATAACTTCCGTGTGCCACTTGTCATTCTATCATCTTAGATTAAAATGTTAAATAAAAATACTTCAGTTTTACCGATCATGTGCGAGGTGTTTGTGTGCGTGTGGGGTATATGTGAGGCGCCCGTGTGAGGGTGTGTGTGTTTGTGTCATTGGGGTACCGCTGGGGGGAATGAAAGAAAGAGAAAGAAGGGGAAAAGGGGTAAGATTTTTTAATAATTATGTCAGAACCTATCGCAAAAAAATTATCTTGAAAAGGTCGACATTTTTGCTTGCTATCTGGGGACTCTTACCACTCACGTCACCTTAAATTTCTTGGATCATTGGTTTGTGCGCTAATGAGAAATATACATTATGTGGACTAAGTGTTCTTAAACTTTCCTTGGAACAAAGAAGCTCGATGTCAGGGGGCCTGGTAGACCATTATTCTCTTATTCATCAGCTGTTTGTGTGTGTGTGTGTGTGTGTGGGGGGGGGGTTTGGGTGTGCGTGGGGACGACCGGGGGGGGGGGCGACTCGATCTCGTGAAGGAGCTGACATATCATACCCCAATGGGATGGACTATTCATTTTCCGTCCATCCGTCGTGGTCGTACATCTCTTCAAATTAGAATACTAAGTAAGCTGGGAATGTTCGTCATAGATAATACATGCCCCTCCCCCCTCAAAACAGGGGGGGACCAGGAGCAGGTTGGTTCTGTCCCTGCATGGCCGAGTCAAATATAAATGTGGGACATTCTGCATGAATGGGGTATGATGCAGTATAGCATGCAAGCTCCTTGCCAGTACGTAGGTCGAATATAATGAGGGAAACGTGTGAACATAGTAAGGAAAAGGGTGGCGTACCACGGAGATAAGCTTTTAAACTTAAAGGAGAATGAAACTCTTGGAGCAAGTTAGCTTTTGTGAAAGCAGAAAAATCAAAGAATAAGATCAACAAAAGTTTGAGTAAAATAGGACTAGCAATAGAAGAGTTATGAGCATTTGAATGTCGAGATCACTAATGCTATGGCGATCCTCCCATTGGCAATGCGACCAAGATCTATGATGTCACAGATGAACAACTCTCCCCTTTTGGACACTGAAAATATACCCCAAAACATCTCTTTTTGCTCATTCTAATCATATGACAAACGATTCATCAATGATATAATGTTGTGAAACCTCTGTACTTGTCCTCTCATATAAAGAGAACACCTCACCTTGTGATAGACTCTATAAAAGTGAGAATATAAGTGAAATAAGTACTAAAGTAATGAGGGAGTTGTACGTGTGTGACATCACAGGTCTTGATCGCATTGCCAATAGGAAGATCTACATGGCATTAGCGATCTCGACATTCAAATGCTCATAACTTTCTTATTATTCATTCAATCTTCCTCAAACTTTCAACAATATGTTTCTTTGATTTTTCTCTTTGATATGGATTCAGCTGGTTTCAAGGGTTTCATTCTCCTTTAAATCCCGAGTACATGTGATTGAACAGCTAAAAGAGATTCAGATGCAAGAGTCATAACTATCCCGCAAAATAAATTAATAAAGGTGTTCAAAAATTTTCTAGATTAATGAATCAATAATTGACTATATGAATAACAATTATGACTAAACACAATTAATAAATAATCTTTTATACAGATTACACTGTAAAAAAATATTGGGTAAAATTTTTACCACCACGAGGGTAGGAATTATTTGTCCAACCTATTTGGGGCAGTAATTTACCCAATGCGGGAAGCATATTGTCCAATATAAGGTTTAAAAAAAAGCAGCTCAATTACTTTAGAATGGGCAAAATTTTCATCACACTGGATAAATGAAAATACCCAAAAGAAATGCCTAGTGTTGGTTGGACACATAATTACCCTCATGGAACACCTTTACCAAATATTTTTTAGAGTGTATCTATTGATGAATAAAAACGATATCCTTAATTTAGCAGTAAGGGTTTCAAACCTATAAAGCCATTTCACAAGCCTTATACGGATAAATTTCACAATCTTTTTCTGTTAAAGGAAGTAGCGATGTGTCCCTGAATGAACTCGGAAGGAGTCTGTAAAGAATAGTAGTCTGAGCAAACTTTTCCGTCCACGGAAAATTAATGTTCTTTATTTGAAGAAAAAATAATATATATGAATGTCCGATATGTCTCCCTCTTGTGTGCTCACGGTGGAGTTCCCTCGTCATCTGTCTTCCACGCGCCTGGTATCTTCGGTGAGACAAATTATGATGATCGTGATGCTATGATAGCAATCATACTTGATGAATCGTGACTTCGTTGGTGGCATTAATGATGATTATCCTTTGGATGAACAATCCATTATCTTTACCCTATACCATGTTATTCCTCTACAGACTCATACAAAACAATCCATCAAAATCAACACGCAAGGCAATCAAAATATAGAAATACTTTTATTTTTGTTTCATAAGGTTGACACGGGGGACATGATGCGTCGTGCATGCGGCAATTACACAAATTGTCAACAATTATGTGCAAGATTGCCCGACGAACATCATACGAGGATGAATGTTTAGCGCAGACAGGCTTTGAAATTAATTGACGAATTTTGTGGAGTTGGAGGAGAGAAAGTGGTAAATAAGCAATTAATTCGCGACGAAGGAATGTCATGTGTAATCAGCGGGTAAAGCCGGCGTGAAACAAACTTGACTTTCCGACTTGGCGGCATGCGAGACAGTACTTTATCATGTTTATGGTATTACAATCAGCAAGAAGGTGACGAAAATCAACTAATGTTGGACCAAAACCAAATGTCTGTTAAGAATATTCAATTCATTTCTCTTAATGATGATCCGTTATTTATCATTTTAGTTCAGTGTAGTTAAAATCTTTTGAACAACCCAACCCATTTAGAAGGATTTGACTTTTCAACTTTAAGGAGTCCTTCACTGTTAACGCGCCAAGGTCTTTAAAGCTTCCTTTGAAGGCTTGATGAACCCTTGGGATTGGTGAAATTGGTGTACCTTCGGGCTACAATTAAGATGAAGTGGCTGCCAGCCATGCCGATGATTAGCCAAGCGTTCGTGAATGTCAAGTTTGCAACACTGATTTCACCTTACCACATCCTCAATATAGTGCCTTGTTCAGCCTGTGTAAGTTGCGATTGGAATAACTTAAAGGGGGTATTCCTGGCTGACAATAATTATATCTAAATGAACGGAGTAAAATTCACTGAGCAAAATGCTGAAAACCTCATCAAAATCTGATAACAAATAACGAAGTTATTGAATTTTAAAGTTTATGAATATTTCGTGAAAACAGTTATATGCACGTCGTCATGAATATTCATTATAGGTGATGATGTCACATCCACACTTTCCTTTTTCGTATATTATTACATGAAATTATAATTATTTCATATTTCCATGCAATGTGTGTATGATATGTCTCCCTTATAATGAAATATAATAAAATCAGTTTCAGCAATGAATATCTAATGCATTGAATCAGCTGTCAATCCAATTTTTTTTTAGTTCTTGGAGGATAAAAATATGAATAAACATAAATTCATATAATAAAAGACAAAGGAACGAATGTGGAAATGACGAGATTTTCAGTGTTGTGTTTGTCTGATATTCTTTATCTGTTCAAATACATTCAGTCAGGAATACCCCTTTAAAACGCAATAGTAAATCCTTGAATATCGTATCGTATTATCAGGTTTTACCATCGAGAAGAAACTTATCAGGAATTGCCGGGTCGAGGAAGGGGGGGGGGGCACGGGATTCACCCCCTTCCCTGGACAAAACTGTAATTGTATCTCCCTTTTGGTATCCTTATAATGTTTATTGCTTTTCATATTTTTTTTTTCACTTTGGGTGGGCATTTCTGGAAGTGAGAACATTCCTAGTTTTTTTTCCTTATTTATTTATTTCTTTTGCGTTTCATTTTTTCTTGAGGCAATTGTATCAATGGATGATGATGACTGATCCAATTCCCCATCTATCCCAGTTGCTGAAGACATTTTTTGCCCATTTGCTATGGTAAATTGGTGTTACTTCGTTGGAGATTTGTCATGTTTTATTGTATGTGAGGTTCACCATGTTAAGGCTGTATCAAATAAAGGGTCTCATAATTACATCGGATCCTCATGTTAGTGGGCGTGGTCTATTTAACTCCACAGTCTCCTCCAACTACCCCTTCAGGAGCATGCGGGGAGCAATCACGTCCCCTTTATCACACAGTCAGTGAAAGGGCAGTTGGGCCTTCTTAAGCTGGTCTGTTTAAATCGTTAGACGCAAGCCAAGATGAAGCATCAAGTATATTAAAACGGAAGGCTATAACCATGGCTAAAGTACACAAGTTTTGATTTCATTTAGTCAACGTGCTAAAACATTTTACTGTTTAAATGCCACGGAGAGGTGGTCATTGCGGGCCGCAATTGAGAAGGATGCAGTCGACAAAATAGATACCAGTAGCAAAGGACTGACTGATAATTCCATATTTCAAAAATTCAAGCATTTTTGTGCAAACGGTCAGAATTCTACAGCGGCTACAATAAATTAACTTAATTAAAGTGATATTACTCGGAAATGTATATAGAAGAAAGACTGTGGCGATGAAATGATATATAAACATGGTCTTATAAGGGTCATACTAGTTTTCTTTCGCTCAACTGTCCCCCTTGAAATATAAATCATCTGCTAGGCTAGATATCTTCCTAGTCGGTCCCCATATCTCCTCTTTTTATTCTGTCTTCCTTTCCTGTCTTTCAAACTCTTTATTTTCCCATACCTTTTCTTATTCGCAGTATGTTTTCTATCATTTTCCATCGCCAAGACCGGCATAAGGTGACGACTTTGATAGTGACGATTAATACGGCTCATTGGACTACTCAATTCTTGGTTAAAACCCTTCTCGTCATGATTTTATCTTCGGCATTCAGCTTCGCCGATCATTCCTTAAGTATTCAACAAAATGAAGTGGGGGAATAACGTGCAATTTGGGTAGAAATTGCCCAGTGCCTATGCGGATTAACACCACCACCGTGATCATAAGAAGGAGCTCACACGCTTTCATATTTCTTCTTTCCCTATTCTCTCGTTTAATTCCGTGACATTGACGGATCACGTCACAGAATTCTCAGCCTGTCGCGTTTCATGAGAGCGCAGACGACTTTAGTGCTTTTCTTCGCCCTTTTCCCGCCACATAACACGATCAAAGAAATCTCAAGGCATTTCATCATTGACCGTCTCTCCTTCGCACTCTCGTCATAATTTCGACACTTTTTTTATTTTCCATATCTTCCTTCAACTTTGCCCGTGCTATTGTTGCCCTTTTCACTCTTGCGAGCCCTTTGGGCCACCATTACTCTGATGAATACTTGCGAATAATTAGCCTCTCAAAAGAAAGTTAACTGTAGCGATCAAGTCGATAATTTCCCTTCTCTTTTTTCAAATTGTTTGGGGTTGACATCTGTCTAGGAAATCGCTGTTACATGACTGCTAATACGTGACCCTTCGGGCTGCAATCTTTCTTTTCTTCGCACTGCCAACATCACCTATTTTGTCTGAGTGCATGCCTTTATTTCCTCTTCCATTCTATCTCCCCCTCTCTCTCCTCATCTCTCTCCCTTTCACACACACACTCTCTCTCTCTCACACACACACACACTCACCCATACACTCCCTCTCCCTCTCTGTCTCTCTCATTCTCTTCAATTCTTCCACCTTTCTCCGGTGACACCAGTGGGTCAAATGTATAATTTTCTTCATCCTATCAAATCCGTAAAAAATCGCGGACAAACAACGTCTATTTTAGACATACTCTGTCTGACAGACTAATTATCGTAAAAGACTTCTGGGCCCCGTTGCATAAAAGTTACTATTATGATAACTCAATAGTCCAATCAAAACTACCATGGTAACGCTGATCACCAACCAATCAAAATCAAGGATTCCAGACAAGTTACCATTGGATGGCAAAGTAACCATTATGGTAGTTTTCATGCAACGGGGCCAGGTGTAGTAACTAATTGTTAACAAAAATTATCATAACATTTTCTATTTCAATCTTTTGTTCAATTTTGTCCCTGTTGTTAAACGCCTTTTTCCGAAATTAATCTTCGACCCATTCACCCTGCATGTATAGCAGATAGTAAAATTGTTTTTCTTTGTAATTGAATTGCAGAATCGAACTCTTCTTGCTCATCTACGTCTAAAACTTTCGTCTCGTCAAAATAAAGAGAGAAATCATGTGCTAATTTTGACAAATTAATCGGGGATCTATGTTGTCTTTATTATGGGACGCACTGCAGTGCTTCTTAACCCATACACTCTTAAAAATGTTGGGCAACATACGGTCCACACAACAATTGGTTAAAACTTTATCAAATTCTGGGTAGTTTTACACCAATAATGTGTGCTTTGGGTGAAAACTACACAGTATTGGTTGAAAACTACCCAGAATTGGATAAAGTTTTAACCAATTGTTGTGTGGACCGTATGTTGCCCAACATTTTTAAGAGTGTAGGGTTTTTTTTATTACGAAAACAATAATTTCCCATCGCTTCGCTCGCTCATGGGATTTTACCATTAAAAAAAAACACAATGAAAACACAATAAAAGCAACTATATGAATTGAGCAAAGGGGGTTTGGATGATATTCCAGATAATTATTTGGAATTTATTCCATGATGTTAGACAGGTCGTATATCCCCCTTTTCTCTCTTTTAAAACTTTATCAAAATGTATGGGCAGCTATTCGTCACCATCTCCCTCATCCGTACTCATATCCACGCACTTACATCTCATGAATATAATAAGAACTACGTAACGAAACAAATGTATCTAGATTCTATAAGTAAGAAACAATTAAACATCGATTCCTTCTGTTTGAAATACTGAAGAGGATAAACTTATACCCAATGCTCTATTTGGGGGTAAACGCTTTGGCATCTCGTCAGATTGCTACCAGAGTTGTCCCCATGCATTCGTCTAGTCCTCCCACACACTGTCTCACAAAGGAACAATGAAAGAAAAAACACTGAGATTAAGACGGTATCATAAATCGAAGATCAATAATGGCCAGTGAAAAGGGTCTATTACGGGAACGTGGAAGACCTGTGAAAGCTTAGAGAAACATCTTCTGTCCTTATACCCACAAAAGAGTCGGCACAAAGGCTGCCGACGACAGGAGACCATCCTAAACAAGAGGGATAAAAAACACTCCCTGTGCTCCATTAAAACATAACAATGGAAAAGGTGACAGAATAGCGAGGTAATTACTTTCGAATTGGGAAAACTAAGAAAGTCTATTTTACGGTGGTGTACCGCTGACAACAGGGGCGGGTATATGTATAGAATTTCGTCTTTTCATTACTAAATTACAGGTATTGGTAAGGGAGGGGGTAGTTGGCGACGCACTGGTTGCAGTTTCGGGCGTGCTTTGAGGTGACGAAGAAAGGGCGTTCGTCGACAAAATGTAAAATATGTTTGAAAACAAACAGAAGATCGAATGCCTTATAAAACTAATTGATATTTCTCGGAACAGGTAATCAACAGGACAAACGAAAAACTTAAATTAGAAATACAAATACATAATGTTATATGTGACAATAAAACAAACACACACACAATTCCAATTGTTAACCTTTCGCAGATAAGATCTCATGATTTAGCAATAAATCGTTTACTTTCTCCAAATTATTATATCATTCTATTATAGATGTTTTTTCTTAACACTTAACGATGTTTTTCATATGGTTTATTCTATATTCTGTACACCCTTCATCACCTCGGTGCGGTCGGGTACAGTCTATTCCTCGATAACGGCACATCTGTGCACTTCGTCGTGTGCACGTATATCTTCAGTTTCCCAGCCCTTGCTGAGGGCCATTTACCATACAATTGATCCAATATTATTTCTTGCCGAAATAATTGTCTCAATTACAGAGTCTATCACTATCATGGGCTCGCTTCCTTTGTAAGAAACACGGGCTTCTCCACGCCCCGAAAACCACAGGCTTCGTTGTGGCGCGAAAAAAACAGTAACCGATTTGTAGCAATATCACTCGATGAATTGTGATAACTGATATGGGCCTCGCAAAAAAAAAGAATGACCACTTGTGAGATATAATTCGTTGACCCTTGGTCAGAGAAGACTGACCGATGGTCAATGATTATCTAGGGGTGGATACGACACGACCCCAGGTATTAAGTTGGAATTGGAAACCTCTGATATCAGTTTCTGGTAAAAACAGAAAGGGTGCCGAAACGTGGGAAGGACGTAGTCGTCACCGCAACCGAAAGCAGTTTTCGTCTTCAAACTAAAGCCAAAGATTGACCAAAACTTTCTATCCGTACAACTGGATCTGAAACAGCATTAATCAACTCGAGTATTTTAGGTAATCTTGATTTCAAACCTAAGAAGTACCGTGTAATATCAAATGTTTTCAACATGTTCAAGAAGGCGAATCCACTGATATTATATGCCTTTTCATAAAAGAATACATACAGTATGATATGCTTGGATAGATAATTTCCATATAATGGCCTTTTCAACAAAGGTAAATATTCTTTAATCTTTAATTAGCTCACTGATGTACTACTAGTCACATGTCGGGAGTACGCAAAATCATACGACTTCGACCAAAAACTAAACAAGAAAGAAAGGAATTATTTCTATCAAGATGCATTCGGTTCGTCGTGGTTTGTAAAACTCGTCAACCGCTGAACAAATTATTTTTGCTCGGAAAGTGATCCCGTTTCATCTCGGTCTCCTGCCTTTTCATCGACATGTACAAAAAGCAAGACAAATAAGGGTATAGAGGGAGAAACCTATTGAAATTCAACCATTCTGGGCTTGGTCCCATATACCCATATTAGTGTTGGCACACTTTTCTTAGCCGAGTGGGTCCTCCTCTTCGATCGCAACTTAAAACCAAGATCAACAACCAAATGCCATCCTCGGAAAATAACACTTGGAAACCTATATGCCTATTTTTACAGCGGCACCAGGAAAGAAAAAAAGGAGTGGGTATACCGACAAACCCCCACTCTACCTTTGTGATATAGTAGATTTGTGTTAGGGATACCCCTTGTATAGCCACACAGCTTGGATCGTCACACCCTATTCATTAAGGTGGCACAAAGAACCGATCACTTTCTTCCGCCTCCGGTATTAAGAGAAATCTTTTCGCTAGTTTTGGGGCGGTTATTGATCCCAGGTTTTCTTTGAACTATTTGGGAACATAACAGAGAATATCTTCTCATTTTCCGCTCTATAAATTGAAATGAAACTAGCAAAAAAAAACGGACCGAAAAACTGATACAATTGCCAAACGAGAAACGCAACCCCAACGGTATTATGATCTGTGATAGGAAAATGAATAGGGCGGGCGCTTTGCGTTTCTTTTTTCCTCCCTTTCAAGTGCATTTTTATCCAACCTTCTGCTCGCGCTATCTCATATGAGTTCTCTTCGATATGCCGCACCAACTTCTCCTTCTTTTTCATTTTCTTTATAGTTATACCTTTTTCAACCATTCTATTTAATTGTACTGCAGTTTTGTATTTAATGTAATTCATTCTGAGCAGCGATTTTATCTCTTCCTTCGTTTCAAAGGCTCCTCCAACATGTCTTATTTTAGGGGGTACTATACATGCAGATTAAGATCAGCCGTAATTGCAATTCTACTCATTCTCGTCTAATCCTCCTCTCCCTCTCTCCCCCTCTTATATATATATATATATATATATATATATGTGTGTGTGTGTGTGAGTGTATACACACATTTCGAGTATACACACATACACATCCCTACTCACGCACGCACAACTAATCCCTCTCTCTATATATCGCTCCTCCTCGCTTCCCAAACATTCCCATGAAAACTATGACGTTTATTTTAATTGCATATAATTTCTACCTTATAGTCATTCTTGATTCCGTCGCTTCCTTTCATTTGCTATCTAAAGAAGATGGTAAAAGAGCACTGCTTGATACTATTCCGCACGTATCCAAATTACAAACTCATTATTCATTCTGTGAGCATCCCCTTACCCCTCAACTTTTTTTTCTTCTTTTCCTTACACTTTCTTTTCTTCGTTAATTCAATGTACTTATTTTGGCAATGCCTCATATCGACTTTGTTGTTTTATGTTTCATAGATCCATATTTTACACTATATGCTTAAGTTGGCACATGACTGAGTGCGGTAAGTTTGCTATAATGGTAACTTCCATATTTAACAGGTCACATTAGCCATTCAAAATCAAGGATCCATGCATGTTAGTTACTATTATGGCAATGTAACCATAATCGCAAAAATCTTTTCGAAACGGACTCATCGTCTCCCCCTTCCAACCGTCTCCCCCATTTCACATTCTATCATTCTCTTTCGTTTTCCTTTTCGAACACCGTACCTTCTCTCATCTCCGCTCTGCTTTCTTCGCACCTTTTGAAAGTGAGCCCAAGCCAAGGGCAAGACGGGGTGTAGGCAAACCGTTTAATCCTGCAAACTTGACTTTTTGGCGTGGGGTAGATTTCGGGTCTCCATTGTTTGCCCAGCTACTATATGCACTTGGATTGGAATCGGTTACACCGTGCCGCTAAGGACCCGCTCCCGGTCACACTCCATTGTACTTTCAACTGCTAAAAATGGCCGAAGAAAGGGGATAATGCGCTCGTATTATAATCATAAAAGGCCTGCTAAGAATAAGAGAGACAGGGAAGTTTCCAAATGTAAGCTTTTTGGTTGGAATGTAAGTTCCAGTATTTGTTTTCAATTATTCACCAATAACAAAAATGCAGTTATGCAATAAAAGCACAATATATCCCCATTTTCACAAATATCTGTTGATAGACGATATGAGATTTAATTTTTGTAAGGGACGATGAAGGGAAAATCATTTTACTCTCTAAAACATCATAATCATAGTTTTAGGACAGATGCATAATAAACCATAGATGGAACGCATTTTGAGATGGAATTTTCATCTGACATGTCATCTGTCATCTTTTTATCATTTCTCGCTATTACTCACCATCTTATTATTATTTCCAATATTCTATTTTAACTTATTGTATTTACACTTGCGAATGAGTCCCATTTTTCAAATGTTTAATATACTATCTTAGGGGATCCACGCTCTACAAGCAATGCTTTTTAGTGGATCCCCTCATTTCCATATCAGATTCTGTTAAACCTATATTACAAATGTTTTGGAACTTGTAATTGATTTGTAATCATTGTTATCATATTTCATTTGTATTTGTATATATTTATAATGTATGTTTGATTTGTATTTGCTTATAATGTTGATAATGGAAATGGAAAATAAAACTTGAACTTGAACTTGAAGCACAAAGCTGAATAGGCCTATTAAAACCAAACTATACTCTGGGCCCTACTTGTAAGAAGATTTTAAGAGAAATTCACTTTAAGACTAAATTGCCCCAAAACGGATCACGGAACCAATAATCATGCTAATTCAACATCCATACCAATACCATCGTGACACGCTCCACTCCTCCCACGGTGACCATACCCACCGCCCCATCCAAAACTATCCGCACATGCACTCCTATCATAAAACAATCCTTCTTAAACTTCTTTTCCGGCTTCGACCATCGACTCAATGCAACAATCGAGTAGTCCCTTGACGAGGTGTATCGCAGTCTTTCCCCATAACTAGGCGGCACCTTCAGCTCTCGATTGTAACACTTCACCTCAGTATACCCTCACACCTTCGTCTGGTCATTGCACTTGAAGTTAAGATCAGGGCCCCCAGAGATTCCCAGCTCAACGTTGAGTTTTCGCTTGTCGATTTAAGATACCCTTACACTCGGACACGCCGTATCCCCGTGTAGTCACACTCCGAAAGATCCGATTTTCTTCAACTGTATATTCATGCATTTTCATTCATGTTTGTGTCATTTTTTTTCAACGTGACAGTGTGAAACTTATGATATTTATTCAAGTGCACATTAAAAAGTATCTTAAAAGAAATTTGTAATGTATGTGAATAAATCAAATTTTGTAGAGTGTGAACAAGAGTAAAATATGATAGGCTACATGAAGCAGAAAAAGCTCGTAGCAAAGCGTTGCGAGTAGGCCCATATGAACAAACAAAATGCTAAGTTTACACTGCCAAAATTAACTCGATCAAGCTTTATCAAGACACTCTTTATTGGCGCGGTCTTTCATGGGATGCGTTAACGTTGCGTTTCAGTCTTCAGTTTACAGCTACGATAAACGTGATATATGAAATATAGAAAAATTAAGCTAGCGCTTCGCTCTCGAATTTTTTCTTTGGGCCTTATGAGATACTAATATCTTTTTAAAAGAATAAAGCTAAAATGTACTTAAACTTCAATCTTTAGGATTACCCCTATCCACGCCCCCTATACTGGCAAACGCTGGAGCTACCCCTGTTTATATACGTATTGTTACTAATAAATCAATGAAAGCAAAATCGTGAAATTTAAGTTCAGGCAAAAAAAATCGAAAGCAATTTATTTCTTAACTGTAAAAAATGAACACAGAAAAAACATCAGATCCCACATTCATGTAATCACCTAGGAAAAAGATAAACAACAAAAATGACTGTATAGACCCCCCCCCTCGCAAACAAAACCCACAACCTGTCAGTAATAAAACACATTAATTCAAATATAACATGATTTTACCACTCAGTCTGTCCATAGATTCTGGAATAAATCTATTACTAATAACTGGCAAACACAAGCTAAAATAACACACAATTGTTTTGAATTAAGTCATCTCTCTTAATAACATAAATTATAAACTAAATATACCTATAGTTTACATTAAAATGAACTATAATAACACGATGATGTTGTGCCCAACTAGATATCAGGCGTTCTTATATATTATGATTTTCAAGATTCAGTGGGAAATGAACTAAGCCTGACCCTAATGATTAGGAGATGCAGTGTTATTATGGATATTCCAATACGATACATATATCTGGTATATGATGGTCAATGTCATTTTTACTCGACCGATGCACAAACAAATAGAAAATAATGGTGCGAACGAGATGCGTGAGTTGGTGGCGGAATCGGATTATGTTACTGCTATGGATAGGACGGATCATGTACAGGTGTCACGCCGTTAATATTTCCCCCTAGACACGCGTGTGAACAAAGTAGTGAACAAATCCATGTAAAATGACGATTAATAGGGGGACTTATGTTTACTACCAGTAGACAGGAATATGCGAGTAAGACATTTAATATCTGACCATCGAAGGATTTGTTGACCGCTTCAATTTGGAAATAAATCAACGTAATTTTATGGAAACATCTTGTGACGAGATGTCATTGTCATCGTCTGAAACAGTATAGCCTAAATTCTTCCACCAGTCAAATATAATATTCCCAAAATTTAAGCGAAATTTCTTACCCATTTGGGCAAAGAAGTTTATTGTTTGCCCTTCCTAGAGTCTATATTAGGCGAATCATATGCATACACTACATGTATAGTCTTTTGTCAATCAGCTTCATCAAATTACAAATCCTGGGAATGTAAGGTCAAATGTATACGATTTGCCTTCTTATTGCAATTAGGCGTGTGAAACCTGTAGCACTTTGTCTTTATCTTAAGTTAATGTTACACGCTAAGTAATATTCACAATTTATCAGCCGTGTGCATACTAAGCAACCGTGCAAAGCCTATCTATCTCCGGTCGTCTACACCAGTGTCCATGTCCGAATCTAGTGTTATCTTCTCTACTTGACCACCATTCAATTATAAAGGACTAACGAGTCCATGCATATTAATAACCCTCTTGTAAGATTTGTCTTGAATGATGCCGAATAGCATATTTAAATCAAACCTTGCATTTGTTTTTTTTTCATCAGTATTATTTAGTTCTGGCAACAAGTCACTCCATTGCTGGAAGGAACCACTTCTCTGTGGCTCCTTCGCTAAGCATGGATACGGTCACATCGGCGACAACGACCCAGACAGACCAAATCTATTATACGTTACTTCCAATGGCATCCCATCGGTCGCTGATTCGTTAATGTGACTGTGGCGTGAACTTCATTCCCACTTTCTTGAAGTCATGAAGGCAGAAGGTAAGATCCTCAAACCTGTCAAACCAAAAGTGCAATCAAGGACAGACTGACTTTAACACGCAATCAACGACTGCTGATAAATCACAATTCACTTAATTTGACCCCCACTTTCTTAAATCATTTTACCTTTCATCTTGACACGATGTTGATTTTTTTTTCTGCGTAGAATACCTGACATATTATCGAGTCATATCGCAAGGAGTAATTGCAAAGCCAACAGAATGATTCCCACCCATTATAAGACGTTAGGGAGTCATTTTAAGTGATTTTCCTGAGCCGGTAGTTTGTATAGATTAAGGGTCACCAATAAGAGTGCAATGATATCGATGTCCACAAATGCTTGGTAATATGAATTGAAATATTTATTTGCCGTGAAGGCCGGACTTCTTCAGACACGCCAATTCCCGAACATATTTTTTCTCTTACTGACCACTAAAATGTAAACTAATGCCTAAATGAATTGAAATGATGATAAATTATACACAACAATGCAATTATTTCTCGAGTTGATAATATAATTTTATCGGTCGCTCACTTGGCTCTTTTGGTGAGAAAAAGAGAAGTTTCACAAGGCATGGAAATTGCCAGAAAACAATCACATTCAGCAGGTATGGTGATTGAAAATACGGTGTAGATCTTATTTTTTACTGCATTTTGATCATGGATACCTACAAACTTTCATATTTTTTCTCTCTCGCTGCGCTATCTCGTATGATTCAAGGATTAATTTATCAAAGCAAACATAATATATAGCGTCTATAAGCTAAATAATAGTAATGATAATCATCAACTGGATGAATATGTTTTTATATATCTCACTGGCGACTCATCGCTTCTGCTATAATATAAATCAAAAGTGATTTCTTCCTCGTCCGCATGCACAACGGAATAGTAGCTATACGGGATGTTTTAGAAAAGCAAACGCTTTCAGCAATTAATTCACCAAATATACACAATATTTTTCTAAAAATTCAAATCTGCATAATATCGTCCTAATCCAGCAAGGTTTTGGAAAGCAAATGATTGGCAAAGTGAAGTGCAAAAATGAAATCACACTTGGCAGTCAGCAAATTCCTTCCCTTCTCCCTGATTAATGTCTAATATTGTGTTCCAAGCTTTCTAAACCAAAGGGGGGGGAGAAAGTTTGGAACAAAAAGAGGGAGAAAGAAAAACGTAGGAGAAAGGGGAAGGAAAAAGTGTTGGTCGTGTAACTTCATAATATATCTCTAATTTAATTGAGCAAACTACGATGCCACCTTTCTTTGTTTTATAGCTCTCAAAAAGGGGAACGGGCCCGGATGTCCCGTGGATCCGCAACTGCCTGTTAGTCGTTTTGCCCGGCTCCCTATCAAAATATCCTTAAAGAAAAACATTCACAATAATACTTGTTGATGGTTAAAACCCTTGTATCCGTTCTCTTTCAACAGTTCAATCTGAATATTGTATGCGTATTCAAATACCCCAGCACTATAATCTATCGCAGGGTAAGGACCCAGCGCCCCTTTTTTCGAAGAGGTTAAAACTCGACCAATACCCTTCAGGCGTTGTGCTTTCGCCTCTGGGTGACCCATATACAAAGCGATGCCTGAGACAACGGAAAGGCATATTTGCTTTTGTCGTTCCATCACAAATAGGAACTCCTAAACGGGCCAAAAGGGCGCCGTTGACTTATATATATACTAAAGGAAGAGAAATCATTCATATCTTTTTACAATGGCATTAAATCAGGCATTCAAATGAGGTTATGCTTTTGTGCAAGGGCTCCAGCAGCACCATCTGTGTGGCGGAAAGGAAAAATGACCCAAGCCCAAGAACTCAGCGACCAACTAACTTGGACGTAGAGTGTGGCTCCACTGAGAGGACAACCACACGACCAACATTGTGTGACGAGCTTTTGTCCAACGGTAAACCTGAGACATCACAATTTGATCTACCGACCCGATTAAAACAGAGATTTAGGGTCGACCGCCTTTACAATTGCCAGACAAAGCATATTCCAGTGAACCATTAAAAGGGATAAACACGTTAGGAAAACATCATTCAAAGAACTTGACGGTTACGACTCTTCATCAGACAGTTCCACAGAAGTATATATATAAAAACCATTCCGAGGGGCTTTTCTTTGACGGGTATTATCATCAGAATTTACGACCAGACTGGGGAATAATTCATTGAATCATGATTTATAATTCGAGTGAATCTTTTATGAAATTAATCTTTCCATGATTATTCATGTGTTCGTTACTTTGAATGATATACCGAGTCGTATATTTCAACTGTTGAGACTATATCCTGCAATCAGAAGAAAATGGAAATCGACAAAACGCACCTCATTAATCACTACTTTAATCCTTTTTGACGTAATAAACTTTTTAAATCCATTTTTGATTGATCGGATTATATTCCTGTTATTAAGAATGAATATTGACGATATTTTATCATTTTAATGGGTCTTCGATGTATAAATGGTGACTTTTATTTCAAACGAACGGACAAATCTTCTATGTTGTAGAATGTTGCAGGGGTCTATCAATACCGTTTTGACACTTTATGGTGTCGTGTTAATATCAATCATTTTACATCCTACACATGTATATTCAATCAATGTCTAATTTTTAAATGTTGACTGTTAAATCATAAATCTTGTGTCAAAAAAAATATTTTCTGGTGATCTGCAGAACTCTGAACGAGTGACATATACTATTTTTTTTTCTTGCAGTTTCAGTTTAATTAAATGTATTGTTACCGAATGATACTTAATTAATACATTCAAACATTGATGCGAACCATTTGACGGATGTCAGGTCATGAAATAAAATCAAATTGAAACATATAGATGATGGTAAACGCAAACGACTTTCAGCATTCTTCGGCCGAGCTTCTCTACTCATAGACTTTCTTTGAATAAAGACGTTTAGGATTTCAGAGATGTCTTGCAGCTCGATTACAAATTATGGACAAATTTTGCAAATTGCCGCGTGTGGAATGGCCACTGTGGGGCTCTTGACACTACCCCCGTCTACTGTGACGAAATATGACTCAATCTGTAGTGCGCAACACTGATTCAATAGTTTGCATTACGAAAAACGATAGTCGATATGTTTTGGCGATTCGCGCCTTTTTTTTCTCGGCATTAAATCAAATTCTCTGACGCAAATGTGTCGCCGAATGACAAGTCCAATGGCGTAGCATTTAATCATGGCGAAAGAGAGGGATTTCATTCGTTTTCTTGATATGATCGTCAAGGGGCTACTTTATTACCCCCAATCCATGGATAGGGGCACAAATATTGGTGGTTATTATGACATATCTGTCGACGGACAATGATAGCTGAGAATAAAATATCGATAGCATCTACTATTCTGTAGCCAGTTTGTAATAGATTACTTAAAATAGTACTTTTCTTTTGCTTTTTTCTCCATACAATGCTATTTTTATGTTTTGGGATTTACAATAACTGTTTTAAATCTAGTCGTCTCGCAACTAGATTCAGAAATAAGTCAAATGAAATTTACAGAAATTATTTTGCTAGCAATTTCTTTTTTTTTCTTTTTGTTAGAGTAGAGAGTGGTTCTCTGGTGAAGATACAAATTCGTAAACTTGCAAGGAATCGATGCTAAATGGGAATAACTTCTACTTACTATTTTTAAGAGACATGGTTTTGTTTTTTGCTATCTCGATACACACAGGCTATCTTGTGAAAAACAGCTATTATAGATATAATAGGTTATTTAGACATCTATTGTATATGTATAATATATATATAAAGCAATATGAGATTAAAAGGAAAATACCACACAAAAACCACACCACTGTCAATGACCTCATGGTAATAATTGCTGTTGCTAAAAACGTCGTCGCGACTACAAAACAAAAGCATATTTACAGCAGTCATTTAGAGCGTAAATAATTCTGACATCTCAACTCAACAATGAAGGAGAATTCATTCATTAAGAAAAACCGTCGCACTAAAAGAAAAATAATATTTGATATACATGTCAATGGTTTTCAACCTAATCCGCAAACCGCATTTCTGTATTCTCTTCCCCTATTCTGCTGTTGAAGAAAAATGGAGTCTATCCTGAGATTGAAAATCGTTTTCCAGTCAAATCTCGATCGTTCTTATGCACCCAAGGTTGGTAGACAATATTCGAATTGTCTATGCAATGAGAACAAATGAAATATTGATAGCAAGGATCAATTATTCACAAAAATACCCGCCAGCGACTTAACTTCATCGTTCTTTTGGAACCAGAGTGGCGCCACAGAAAAGTACGGATATACTCAGACCAACTGGATTCCTACATCTGCAATGATATGTAAATTTGACAATCTTGAAAATGAAGAAGGGCGGAAAGAGACAGAAAAAGGGTGAGAAGGGAAAAGAGAGGGAGAGGGGGGGGGGGTATTAGGGTCCATGGTATGATAGAGCGAGAGAGGGAGAGAGCAAAAATTAAGAAAGATAGTTGTGTTATGATAGTGCTCAAAAGAGAATGCGAGATCTAGCAATATAATGTCTGGCACCCGTTTCATTAAAAGCTCTTAATTCTTTTATTCATAGAAGTAGGGTAAATAAACGGTTAAATAAACGGTATTACAGTTTTTGTTAGAATCTCATTAACATGATTAATGAAGTTGTTCACGGTAAAATCACAATTGGATAAAAAAAGAGGGTTTAAAGTGGTACAAAATCGAACTTACGAGAATCGTTGATATTATTATCGTGGAAAGGGCAAATCATTGTTAATCCTCCAATCTGAAGGAGAACGGGGCCAAAATTAAAATAAATAAATAAATAAAAAAGCTTGTAGAAAAACTTTAAACTAACTTTATAATTTCGTTTGTAATTAAACTCAAATGAACAATAATATCCCTTAAACCGAGGGAAACACCCACAATAAAAAATAAATGATAAATAATACAAGAAAGTAGCACGTCCTATACATAATTAAAAACTCAAGCAAAGCATATGAGTGGGAAGGAAAATCAAAATTGCTTGAGAATGAAAGCTTATTTTATCTATTACAGTTTTTGTTAGAATCTCATTCACATGATTAATGAAGTTGTTTCTTTCCTTGACCTTTCTAATAAAATTGTGAGAGTTTGGATAATATCGTGGAATTGGCAGAATTACAATATAAATGCAGTATGAAACTCTATACATAGCACTTTTCTGCTTTAATTCCTCAATAAAATATTACTGAGAAATGAAATCACGAAATTGCATTATTTCGATAATCTTCAGAACCTTGCAGTCTAAAGAGAGAGGGAGAGAGAGAGAGAGACAGCTTTGCCATGCTACATTCAGACGCTGATCTATGGGGCAGCATAAGTCTTGCCCCCCCCCCTTTGATATTTTTTGGTGCTCTTTAATTTTTGGGCTTTTTTTAATTGCATACTGTAAATCCTGGATTCACATTATGATCTATAGGTGCACGCAATTATTGTATTGTCGCTCGATCTCCTTGCTTATTGGTCAATTGTCAACTACAAACCACGATAAATTTATTATTTGACCTATCAATAATCCAATAAGTTTTTGTGAATATTTCTTTATCGATTTAAAAAATCTCAAATGTGTTTAATGGTTTTAAACATCCTGTGAAGATATGATTATTTCACTGACAATTCATGAATATTTTTTTCCATCCAAGTTTGTCATAATGATTATTATAACAGAGCATTCTTTTCATGCAATACAAATTGCTTTTCTCTCCCAATGTTCTTCTCTTTCCTTTACCCCTTTCTCCATTTTATGTCTATCTTTCTGTCACAGAAAATAATGTACAAAATATACATTTGTTTCCTTCACTTCATCCATTAACTTCGTGTTAAAATAAGCTTGCAAGAGACGAGAACTAAACTCCATTAATGCCACGAAAATCACGCAAAAACGCTCCGCCTCAAGTAGCGAGTTCCTTCTCTCCGCGGGTGAAACATATTCATGGAATATCGGTGATAATCGTTCTCCTTTCAAGCTGAAAATGCGATGATTTCAAGTTAAAGTGCAACCTCAGATAATATTTGGATAGATTGCATGAAAATTAGCGTCCACCGCGTGGCGGGGTGCCTTCGATGTTGCATTGTCGCCGGGCGCTACGGACAAACTTCCCCCCCATTCTACCCCGATGGCTCCGTCAATCAATTTTAAGGCCAATTAGACAAATTGAGCGATGAAATATTCATAACAGGTATTTGCACGCATCCATGCATCTTTAATCAGTCTTGTTTGTGATTTGGTGTGATTTGGTTTAATTACTGCACGCTTGATGTCGACTTGCGTTGATGAGAGTGACGTTTCGAGATATGAACAACACCTTAAAACTCAATGCAGAAACGTACGTTTATTGCTGGAAAGCTCTGGATTATTAATTGACCCCCTTTGAACTTTCCCTTAACTTGTGTTGCAATAAATTGAGAAAAATCAAGAAAGAGCAGTCAATCCGAAAACTTCTTCTTAAGATTTAATGTAAACTCTACGTTCTTTCTATTCGTTTAAGTTTGGAAGTATCTTGAATAATGTAATTAAACAAAACATACTGGAATGTGACTTTAAGAGTGTTTGGGGGCAAATTTTCAAACAGCTTTTACGTCTAAAATTATCATAAACAGAAATACGGAATTTTAAACATATGAATTGAAGCAATATCATATACATTCATGTGACCATGACTAATCGTTAAAAAATGTATGCATGGCCATACGCACAATTTTTTCGCTGGGGCGGGGGGCAGTACGCATAATTTTTTGGGGAAAAAAACTCGAAAGCGATGGAGCAAAGCGACCAAGCTTATCATTGAGTAGCCTCTTGAGTAGCCCTGGCGGCTGCTTCCCGAGCGTAGCGAGGGATTTCCTAATTCACTCTCTCCCTTGCTTAGCCATGTTCGCTCGGAAAGCAGCCGACATGGCCTCGACAAGAGGCTAATCATTGAGGCGCTTTTGCATTTTGTAAAGAAAAATTGAGGGATTTTGTGCATACTTTTGGTGAATTTTGTGAAAATCTGCAGTTAAAAGATGTAACTTTTCAAAATTTCTGGGGGGCTATTCCCCCCCCCCCGCTCATTTCTAATACTTCGTAAAGAAGACACGATTTTCATTTTCTGTTGTTTTCTTCTTGTTTGTTTTTGTTTTTTTGGTGGCGACAGAAACGCAACCCTTGTCATCATGATTATTGGAAATCCCATGATTGCATTGGTCAGCTCGACCAAGCAGTAAAGTGGTCAGCGAAAGCTTGTTTTGTCAATGGTCAGTTAGTGGTCAACAATAAGGCTCAAGCATGCTTCATCGATCACGGTAGGGCGCATTAATGTCCAGCCAATTACGACCTTTGGTTCCGACCACTGTCCACTGCACAAATTTGGTATCGCTTTAATGAGATAATTGAGATCAATTATGGTATAGCGAGTGTAATTAGCTTAAAAAGAGCGTTCGATAATAGCGGGGGTTTCGTATATAATCGTGATAATAATACAGAAATGCATGCAAGCCTGCATGGGAGGAGTTATTATGCGATATAACTAGGTGACTATAATTAGCTTTACATCACATATTGTTTGGGGGTTTTGGTTAAAGTATACATCCAAAGAAAATTCACGAAAGTGATGATTATAGACAAATTATATATGAATGGAAAGGTCTTGTCTTTTTATACACAAATATGTCACTAAAAAGTCTTATTGATGTCGTGGAAATGCAAGAAATGAAATTATTAGAGACCATTCTCAGCCCCCCAGCCGCCCCCAGACAGACAAATAACGCGATCAAATACAGTCGAGAATAATGACGTCACATGATGATCGATTCACTCAGCCGCTCTGTAGCTCTGTGCAAGCCAGCAGTACACGGATAGCTGATTCACCTTCCTGGTCTCTATTTTTCTTCGAATTTACCGTTTTCTTCATGTATTGTGATATCCGAATTCTGTTTTCGACAACTTCAGACTATAAGGGAACCAGAACTGTGTTATTTTGCCCAGTTTTTATTGAATTGTGAACTGGAAAGATCGATTTTGTCCACTCGACAGTCTTCGTTGTGTTGCCCTACTAACTATTGAAAAACTCCAAGCTGCACGGTCCCATTCACTTGCTCCCGATGCATGTTGCAGGTTACGCTGTTTGATCCAGTCAAAAGTCAAGGTAAGCATGTTTGGAAACTGTACTTGTTCTGACGATGCATTCAGGTCAGATGACAGATACAGATCTAATATAAGTTTAGAATAATGCATTTTGGCATAACTACTATTAACATTAAAAAGTCTTTATTTTAGAAATAATGTTTTTGCACAATTCCAGCAGATTTTTTCTTAAGATTTCTAAAACTGGTCAGGACTCAGGCAGGCGATTAAATTATTTAGGAGCACTGGTATGGACCATGGCTGAAAATCTGCTGTTTCAGAGGAATGTTTAAGTTTTTATTATACACAGAATTATATCACCATGATCATGATGCCGATGTCATGAAACCAGACAAATTTTCAGCAGTGATATACTAATACTAACCTCGCAATACGTGTGAGTGGTGATTACCCTGATTCCTGACCAAAATCACTCACACGTATTGCGAGGTTAGTATTACTAGTATACTAACCTCGCACCACGAACCGCGTTTGGCAGTGGATTTCTAACTAGTGGGTCGCGCGTGCTGGGATCTCACTTCTTGGGTCCACAACACACGACTTCTATGGCTTGAATTTTCTGTGCGCGGCGGCATGTAATGAACCCTTGGGTGGGCCAAAATTAGAGTCTGGTGTTTCTTTCTGATTAGAGTGTTGCTGCATATATGCATGCGTAATGCCTTCAACAATGAAGATAAATGCAATCTTTGTAATGACACAGAGACTCAGAGAGCACCGTACCTCAAGTGATGTTCGTGTAGTCTCCACTTCACTACTGCTACAGCCTACACTACGCTACACACCTACCCGGGAAGGTGTGGCGTACATGTACGGTAGTGTAGCGGTAGTGGAGTGGGGCCTACACAAACATCACTTGAGGTAGAGCACCAGTGTTCTGAGTGGAACTTTTCAGGTGTCTAAACCTACTATCATTTGTTGTTGACCGGGAATTACATGCCACCGCACGTCGTCAATCATCACGATAATTAAATTCATACTTTGATTTGATTATTTAAACTATTTCTTTTTTTTCTCTCTTCTACACACAGATCTGCACACTTGCTGACTCTGGTGACTTCTGGTCTCTGCTTGCTACCTCAATCTGGGAGATTCCATCATGTCCTTTTACTATGATTTGGATATAGCCATTTTTTTCTTCACTCTTTCCAGGACCCACGGTTTGCAAGTTGTGGACTGATAATGATACAAAAGAAAAATTTTCTTTATCAATCTTGGAAACAATTTTGAGCACAGTTTTGGAGAGAACTAAGAAATTTGACTTGGACAGGAATACAGCTTGTCAAAAATAATAACACACAATTTAAAACGAAAGAACAATTTTAATGTTACTAGGGCATTTTGCGAGAAATGTTATATACTCAATCACACGTCCCAAATCAAGGGTAAGTCCTTTGATTAAACATGTAGTTGAATTGCGATTGCAACTCGACCTTATTACGCTTGAATTTGAATTTAAGACTTACGCTTGATTTGCAATTGAACATAAGTTTCTTGCAGTGCCCCATAATTATGTTTTGTTATCAGATATTTAACGCGCTGATTTTTCTCGAAAGGTATAATATATTTGTCCTTTTAAACGGTATTTGAATATGGGTACGCCTTTTATTTGTTTTCCACAATATTTATTGCATGTATGAACAGAAGTGAAATATTTATTGTGAAGCACTGTGAATGTTGTGTGCTGTTGTGTGATGGTTCATCATTTTTGTTATAAGACTGAAAGCCTGGTGGATGTGAGGAAGTGGCCTGGATGAAAGAAAAGTGAACATGTGTCCAATTACTGATTTGCATATTCTAAGACAATTTTGTTTCTGGATAAATTTTGCTATGCATTCCCTACATTAAGAGTAAAGGAGAAGTCCACGCAATCAAACATTCATTTGAATTTAAAGAAAAATAACAAGATATTGCAGGAAATTTCATAAAAACTTTGATTCAAATTTATATAATTACTATTTTAACAGTTCCGTAAATATAACCTATTGTGATCAGATGAAGAGTTTCCTATCGTCAAATCTGCAAAGAATAAAAAACAAAATGCCACAAAAAATAGAAACGAATGTGATGTGAGTGACAACTCTAATTTGCATATCATTGTTTTGTGTATATGACTGTTTTGAGTAAAAACAACAAGGGAAATTACTCTATTCAAATAATTTTTAGTTGATGTGGACTTGACTTTTAACTCTACCCCTCCCATCCCAAATAAGAGTAGAAATAATCTAATCAAGAACTTGAAAATCAAAAGCAGCAATTAAGCAAGATTTGATAAATACAGGTCTGAATAGAATTTCACAAGAAAATAAATAGAGAAAAAAAAGATGGGTAGGGACGGGGAAGGAATAAAAAGAAAATGCCCAGAAAAAAAAATCCCGAGTTTCGAAC
This sequence comes from Lytechinus pictus, assembly GCF_037042905.1. Lineage (NCBI taxonomy): Eukaryota > Metazoa > Echinodermata > Echinoidea > Temnopleuroida > Toxopneustidae > Lytechinus > Lytechinus pictus. The sequence continues at coordinate 7,010,681 of NC_087247.1, forward strand.
CAGGGTCATCGCACATGACAAAACAATGGCCAACGCATTTGGCCACAGACCATTGCCCCACCGGAAATGCATTTTTAAGATATATGAAATAAAGTCTGCTCGCCGCTGTTGCCTAATAATGCTTCGGCAATTCAACTGCAATTTCAGTCATTTCGCAATGGATATTGCCGTGTGTTTTTTTGTGGTTCCTGACTTTGCTACTTAATGAAATTTCATAATTTTTGTTCAGTCATAAAGAAGAATGTCTATGCTTTATATTGATTATAATATTAATGTGACGTAAGTGTGATTTCTACGTGAAAATATGCTTTGTTTATTCACATATATTTCTTGAAAAAAAAAAAATTCTAAGCTAAATATCGGTTACCAAAATACGTTAAATGTGCACTTTTTTTCACTGTTCAGTAAATTCAAACTTTTATCTATATAACAAGACCAATATTAAGAGCAATAAACAATTCTAAGAGCAAAAAACGCTGATTGGAAAGATCGTCTCCAATGGGCTGCTGTCAGCTCAGCTGCTCACTGCTCATTGTGTGACGTCACTCAGCTGGAGCTCGCAAGAGGACCGGTGGAAGGCAGAAATATGGCATGAAAATAAATCATTTTTGAGAGCTGATTTCTGCAAACTCTGATCACTATTTTGAAAAGTGAAGTTATATATCTGATTAGTAATACTTCCCCTTTACAATGATGACCACATAAAGTCATTATAAAATACTTTTGATTCTTCGGATGTATACTTTAAAGACTGCGGTTCATATAGCTACATCTCGTGGTTTGAAGACTCTACAGTTATTTCATGTCCATGTTGAACAGCATCGTCATCACGTGGTCATACGTCACATACACAGGAACATGCAAGGCGCCACATAGAACATGGTAAGCCTATATTATCATAGAAGTATTTTCTTCGCTCGTTGCTTGATACCATGTACTTTTAAACTGACCGCCATTTATTTTTAACCCCAATTTTTAGGTTTATTTTCGAAATGAAATATATTCTTTAGGTGATGATAGGAATATTCGAAACATTTCAAACAATACACATTTGTTAAAATAAAGACTTAATAATCATAAACTAAATAGCCGACAGCGTTATGTTTTGTTTTTAATAGGCCCATATTTCGTCATTATTGTCTAAATATAACGTGTTCAAAGTTAGAATGTTAACCACCATCTTTTAGATTGAACTTCTTGCATAGTGTGTGCTCATAATGGGTACAAATTAAGATAATTGCACCTTTTTTTTTTACTAATGCAATATACACAATTTTCAAGTGTAGGCCTACGTTTCTGTGTGATTGCCGCAGTTTCTAAGACAAATCGCAAAATGCCCTCGATAGACGAAGAAAAGTCGGCATGGTGAATGAGCGCGGTAATTATGGCGTAGATGCCTCTTGATTTTTGTAGGAAGAAATTGCATTACCACGTTCCCTTTATTGGGTCACGGTCAAGGTCATTATAGATTGGTGGGTTTAAGATAAAAAGGTCAAGATTGGGTTATCTGAAAACCAGAGCCGAATATTAGACCAACACCTTCATCAAAAGAACTTAAAAAGGTAATTGCCAATTGGTCTACACCACTTCGTGTATTTTCCCACACTGCAAAAACTCCGGTGTTGATTTAACACCTGCCCGGAATCTATACTGCAAAAACTCTGGTGTTGATTTAACATCAGCTCAGAATCTTTATATGTCCACACAAGAGAATTGTTAAACAACACAAGTTTCGTTTTGGTCTCACACCACATAGGTGTTTATACAACACCAATTAGTATTAAAACAGCATCGGTTTGATTCCAAACTGGTCATGCTGGTGTTGTTTCAATACTTCTCTGGTGTGGACATATATAGATTCCGGGCTGGTGTTAAATCAACACCGGAGTTTTTGCAGTGTATATATGACCACACGAGAGAGGTGTTGAAACAACACCGGTTCGAAATTAAATCGATGGTGTTTTAACACTAACTGGTGTTGTATAAACGCCTATCTGGAATTAGTTAAAAACCAAACCGGTGCTAATTTAACACTTTCTGGTGTGGTCAAATATAGATTTCGGACTGGTACTAAACTAACACCGTAGTTTTTGCAGTGTACTTCGTCTTCAGCCAGTTTGTCTACCAAGCATTATTTTTGGGGGTCTAATTGCCAATTAGCACATCTCCCATTTTGTCTAATTTCCAGTTATAGGCTATTCTCATTTTGCCCAATATCCACCTGGTCTAAAACCACTTCGTCTATTTTGTTAAATAAATTGTTTATGAACCCAATTTTCATTTGACAAATAGCACAGGCATTAGATTAAATGAAAATTGGACTATATTATGAAACCAAAAGTGTACTGTAGACCAAACGATATAATTAGACCAAATTTATTGAAGATCAAATGGGTTTTCGAACGGTTGATAAGAAAGAAACACGATGCATTTCATTAGTTTTATGATTCATTATATTATACCACCTTCCTTGAACCTTGAAGAAGTACTCTCCCAAAAAGCGTACACGCTGTCCTGGAGAGGGTTGTGCGGTGTCAGGTGCTGCCAGTGCTTCAGGTAATGTGGTGATCCTGTGGTGGTATTCTTGGTGCACTATATATAGTGTGCTAGGTGCAGTGTGCGGGTGGTGCGTGTGTGTCCCTCTTACAGTGTGTACCCCTATATCTTATCATTCATTATTTTGACATAAACACACAATCCCATAAATACATTCAAATTTAAAAAGAAGCATAAAAATTGATCGATCTGATACGACAGAAAAATTAATGTTTGAACCAGCTGGATTTGAACCTCTCATCCACTAGATAAGAGGTTCGAATCCTGTTGGTTCCAAGATTTTTTTTCCTGACGTATCATATCGATCAATTTGATCTTATTTACTGGGCTGAAAGCCATAAATTGTATTTACAAAATAATGAAACTTCTCCAGCAAGCCTTAAACATCCAAGCATAATGATAATTAAAATGATAACAGTCTATAAAATATATGTTTATTGGTACATTGTACAAAATAATTTTTGTTTGTCATATTACTAATCTGCATGTTATCTTTTTCTAAAACAATGAATCTGATTTCATGTTTAGAAGAATATTATTACTCCGATGTCAATTATTGAAACAATGAAAATAACTCCCTTCACAGTGATAGCTGGTCAAATTTGTAAGGCAATTACGATGTAAAAACATTACACACGGACAAACAACATTCGATATTCGATCATGCAGAGTCTACGGTATATTTGAAACTTTGTATCAACATGGCTTCCAAGTGATATTGCACGTGGGTAATCAAATTGCACGAAAACTGGCTGGTAATTATTAATGATCAAGGCTACGTCCGTCCATGCTTCTTTTTGTATTAGAGACGTATAATATTGAGATAACCTTCAAGGTATCGGCGGGGGTAGCAGATAGCAAATAGGTGGGGTGGGTCCCTCGTCAGAATGGGAAACTGCGAAGCGAGAAGGCGCAACGCCTCGAAATTGAGCCAAGATAAATAACTCTTAACAACAAATCGAAAAGTACTCAACTTACAGATGATGATTGCATTTTAATGAGGCATGCTTGGCGGGTCGATGTAAGTGGTCAGTTCTAAAAGTATATACTCTCCTTTTGGTTGACACCTTTTCTTTAGCTTTTGTCGAGCGGAGAGTATCGCATTTCACTTTGATTTGTCGTCTTTTGTGTGAAATGTCATGGGTTGAAAGTGCAGAAAAGAAACCCCACAAAACCAAATTAGTTATTGTGCCATGAGGGATCGTTTTTAGGCGAAAATTACAGCAAGTCATAAAGAAAACTGAGTAAGTTTGACAAGAGAGCGTTGTGTATAACTACGATAATTATAGGCATACCAAAGAAAGGAAAATGGTAATCAGGCTTGTTTGCAAAAAATGGAATGGGCATTTAAAGAACTTTGCACTTATTGGTGACATTTAGGAAAATGTTTTTCTCTCTCTCTCTTTTACATTTAGACATTATAAGAAAATTCATTTTCAACTTTGACCAATTGTGAGATAAACAATATTAATGCTATCGAAATATTCATCAGGATGCATAATATTTCAAATGAATAAAGTTTGTTAATATATTCAAATTCAAACTACTAATCCGTCTATCTTAAGAAGGACCGGTCAAAATAAGTAATGTGTTGGTGAAGTGTATATATACCGATAACAAAAGTGGTATATATATTTTTATCCCCAACTTGGGATTTTCGGGTAAACCAATATTTTGGGCCGGACGGGCAGTCATGATCACCAATTCATGAACACATTTAGTTGTTTTTTGGCTAACCCAGTCAAGTGGATTTGGCCATTTCAATATTAAGTCAATATTCTAATAATATTATACCATGATTTATCACTTATTCGATTTTTTTTTCATCTGCATTTTATGATAATTCGAGTTATGTTTATAGTTCTCTGATTGCGTTCCCCTGTATTGCGTTGAAAAATGATTTTATGTTATTTTCTTTTAGTGATCTGAGTATATTTACTGAAATAAGTGGATCGGAACAATGTTTTATCTTGAAACAACAACGATGACTAATACGACGATTTTAAGAAAAATGCCTTTGTAGAAATATGAATATGACAGTCAAGTATCACACGATATCTTTACATCTTTGAAAATGGAATTGCTAAACCAGATGCAAGCATTGTGAATGGGACCCAATTTGAGTTCACGTTGTCGTCAGCACCGAAACGAATGATCCTCAATCTTTTGCCCCTCGCCCATGAGGTAGATAGATAATAAATGAACTCTGAATTGCATTTGATAAAGGCGTGGAACTGTTGATCTTACTCCCCTACCTATATAAGATGAAATTGGAAAGCGATAATCTCCCTCCTAAATCCTGATTTATGAGTTTTCAAAAGCGATCAGTTTCTCTTTGCTCGGGCCATCCAAAGACGACAAAAGATCCGCCCAATGATTTTCGGCACTATCGGCCGGAACAAAACGAATCCGTAACCAACACGCAAGGAAGACAGAGGGGCAAAAGGACTTTCCAATTTGCGAGTATTGAACACAATTTGGGGGAAGAGAGCTATATTGGCAATCCAAAGAATATTCTCTGATATTAAAGTTTACCACCTACTTCGATCGTGCAAGTCATTGCCCTTTATCAATACGGGATAAGAGTGATTTAAGGCCTTATCATAATTATGTCTAATTTCTGCAATTTTTTTTGTGATCATGTAATTATAGGGAAAATCAAATTCGTTTTCTGCCCCAAATGTTCACCGTAGACAATTCATTAAACCACCATCAATATACTTTTTTTTCTTAATCAGTACATAAGTTACCTTACTGCAAATAATGATAAAGATATGGTAATATCATCAGTATCAGTCATTGCTTTTCTTTTCTGTTTCCTTTTGATCACTTATCTATTAGTATCTCATATATCATACCAGTGAAAAAAGAATTACTAATAAAATTTGACAATGAAACATTTATCAATACACAAGCCATGGTCATTCCTATCATCCTGTATGGAAGTACAGAAAATATAGTATATCGTCCGTATCAACAATGTTCGTATTGTCGAAAAAGCGTTACCTGATTTCATATTTTCTTTTGAATTTGTTGAAAGATTAAAACGACTAGAAAAGTCATTTACGGTGTAAGAATCCATTTAACATTTATTTTAATTCGGGGGAAGGAAATTCCTAATGACGATGTTATTGATGGGTTCACAAACACACACACACCCTCTCACACATACACAAATGCAATCATGATAGAAACTATCGATGAACGACAATAGAAATCATAATTTTTTTTTAAATGATTAATGATTGATTTTATATATTGGGAGAAACTATATACCGAAACTCTCCAGTGAACATCAAATACCTGAATGGCCGTTCTTGATCTGGAAAATATTGTTTTGACATGGACCTCATTAGGCTAGTACGTGAATACCAAGACAATCAAGAGAATCCACTCAAAATATAGTCCTACATTAAACATAACAAATAAAACAATAACAATGAACTCTTATTAAGAACAAACTCTATCCCACAATCATGGGGAATAGAAAAAGTTCATATTCATGGTGACTGGTCACTGATTTTCACACTTGCATTTATTCATTAAATAATGAAATCTCAAGCCCTGGAAAAAAGTCATATCTAATGATGATATTAAAATAGGGCCTATAGATTTTCAAACACGGAGTTATCTGACCATTTTCGTGAGAGATTTCGTTGCAGAAAGTAACCAGACGTTTATAAACTGAACTAGAATTATGAGCAAGATGAGTAAGATAAGAACACGAAAACAGATATGATAGAAAAAGATGACAAACGAACACGTCATCAAGGTTCACCGTGAGTCCTACCAATCAGAATCCAGCTTAGAAAAATATGTTAAGAAAGCCATTGTCCCAGATGCGAGGCTTGGCCAATCAGAGAGCCCGACACGTCGATAGCAAGTAGACCCCAAATGAAGTGCGTCCTTAGTGAAAGACTCCGGGTGAGAAATTTCACCTCTTGCACAGCACACGTTGTTTTGTTTCTCTTTTCATTTCTTCTTACCCAGAGTCAACAAAAAGCAACGTGCTTTCGCCAAGAACCCTTGAGTTTGTTTCTCAAAAACGTGTTTTCAGAAGTAATTTTCCGAGGCTCCTTCGAAGATTATCTGACCCAATTTTCAGTGGTACGGTTAATAAGGCGCTAAGCCTGTGTTCTAATCCCTGCTTATGTACCTCATCACACTCGGTATGAAAATATCACCCTACGGCAAAGTTATAAGTATATTTTTGTTTTGTTCCTGAGGATATCAAAGAGGCACTTTGTATTTTTTTTTCGTCACCAGTATCGAGGAGACGTGGGAGAACATAGCGATCTTGGTGCTTTTTGGAGAAGAAATTTGGCGGTCATGCAACCAGCCGGAGTAGCTTCGGCTTTTTCGATTGCGTCGTTGACAGCGGGTCTGTCCCACCACCATCCCCAACCCTACCCGCATCCATCCGCCGTCACCACCTCGGCTATGATGTGCGCGGCGGGATATCCACCATTGCCCTACGCCTCGGCCACGACCTGCCAGCCCGTCAGCTACGCGGGATCACTTGCCTTGCCGCCGCCCGGATCGACATGCACCGGACGAGGAGGTGCAGGAGGCGGAGGAAGAGGAGGGGGCATCGAAATACCCGTGCTTCCTGTATCAGCGGGATCGCAGTGTGCAATGAATAACCCACCGGGGAGCGCCGGCGGGGGGACTGTCTCTTTCGCCGCTCATCACCCGTCGAATTCGTATTCCCGCCAGTGTACAGGTGAAGACAGCAGAAGTATTGGTCTTTTATCGAACACAAGACAAGGACTGGTAGGTGTTACAGATCTTAATATACCTCGGTGGAACTCTTATGGACCCTGCCTGGAGCCGGGAATTACAAGTGCAATCTCTCCTAGAGTTCCAAACGGTCACGACTCGACATCATCTACCTTGCTTCGGGGAGGAGGTCATCGAGATTATGTAGAAACTCTCCAGTCTCCAACGGCTAACTATTGTGGCCAAACGCACAGCCCATCAGGTAAGATGAAAATATATTCATTAAAAAAAAAAATCCACTTTAAAACAATCCTTGCCATGAACGTGGGATAATAATCAGGTTTATATAAAGGAAAATAAAATGAGCAACTTAGAACGAAAAAATACATAGTATTGTTATTTTTACCAAAAAAAGTGCATATGTAGTTTTACTTTTTAGGATTACTTTATTGACTGTTACTACTATTCCGGGCAAGGTCGTGATAAATTTGTCTTTGTAATTCCTTCGTATATTTGTACACTCTAACAAATAATTAGTAAAAATACCAAATTTTTGGTAGAAAAGGAACATGCACTTTTGCTGTGTAATTCCTACCCCCCCATATTGGGCAAAATGTATGTTTTAAGGGTCAATTTCAATGCAACATTCCGTAAAATTTACAAAGTGTTTGGTGCCATTTTCCTCAGCAAACATGCATGTTCCCATTTTACCCAATATTGGGAAAGCTTTTTTTAGAGTGCATTTCGAAATTCAAAATTCGGACAATGAATGTGTCATAATGTTGGATTTAAAAATTACAAAATGTTAACATTTGTCCATTTTCTGGATCAAATCTTCCTATTTCCAAATTGTTTAAACGGTTAATTTTCAGTTGGTTATTGACAATTTGTGCTGGGTGTACATAAAAGTATTAAAAAACAACCCAATTAGCCATAAATACAAGCAATGATTATTTGGCCAGGAAACACACTCTATGCAGATGTGGAATTCATCGAGAATGTGTCAAAATGATCAACGTCAAGTTTACCGACACAAAAGATTAATAATAGTCCATAAAATATATCTGAATAAGAACTATACGCCAACAAACTGAGGCCGAACTTTCGTTTCGAGCCTTTTTTAACATTCCCATTGTTTGTGTGACCAAGAATACTGCTGAAATATTTTTGTATAGTATTTCTTCAATCGTTAAAAATTCTGGCTTGTCTGTGTTGACGAACGTGGACACGATTTTGATTGAATACTTAGATTGGCTGAATTAAAAGAAATAAACTGCTGAAAGGAATAGTTTTGTAACCATTCATTAAAATTCACTGCAATTTGATCGTTCTCAGTCGCACAAGAGGTGATATCGTAGTGCTATATTCAACAGCAAACTGTGTTTTTACTCCAAGGAATTTCGGCAAAGGTAAATTCAGTGCATTATAAAAGTATATAAGCTAAAATATGAATATTTTTTCCTCTTGTATATCTTTCAGATGCTATGTAGCATACAAATATAATATTTGATGAATGCATATTGTTATAAATTAATCACTGGTTTTAGCATTAAAAATCATTTGGAAATTTGTAACTTCCAGGCGAATATGCAAATAAAAAATTGAGACGGGCCTATTCACATTTTGGCATAGAAAAATCAACAACAACATGAATCTTAGTCTTTAACAATATATTAAAAATATTTGATATATTGGCCTAATGTATTACGAATACCTGGATTGCATGGCAACATGTAAAAAAGGGAAATTGTAAAGAAAGAAAGAACACAGTCAACATAAATATAAATAAAGTTTCACCCAAATATGGTGAGCTTGACTGATGAACTTTGATTTGGTGACGATATATGAAAAAAATCCAACATGACAATGGCTCAGACTCAACATTGTTAGACTCCCCGTGGTTACTCACTTCAGCCAATAGTTACAGTTAATGTGTATATAGTTTTTAGAGAATAAATTTAGGTTATACTCTCAAAGCTGGCAGATTATTCGTCATCTATAATAATTAAAATAAAACCATCGGAACGTTTGATCTCAGACACATAAATCAGAACACATCGTATATGAATTAATTTGATTTACTCATTAGTTTGCATTTAATCTTAGCACGTTATTATGCACAAAAGTACATCAATTTATGACGGGTGTCAAATACCCCTATGCGTGTTTCACAACCTGCTCAAATCTCTCTCTTTGAACAAAAAATGAATCCAACATAAAAATACGAAACCCCAATTTTTCATCTCATTTCATTTTAGATTTAACAAAAATAATTTCCAAACATTTCATGCATTTTCATTCTGCTGTCCTTAATTGGACTTGAACCCTCCTCCCTCGCCCCCCCCCCAAAAAAAAATAATAACAAAAATATTTGTTGAAATGCATCCCCATTTCATCATGTTCATTTACCTTTTCTAGTTTCCCCTCTGCTTTGTGGGAAAGGATCTACATACTAATATTCATGAACCCGCAGTAAGCCTCATGCATCTAGACCCCAAAGGGGTATAATACCATAAAAGCATTTTAATATAAGGGCAACAGCAAAATTTCCATAATCCACTTTTTAAGATGAAAATGTTGGATTTGATAAAGATTTATTTAAGAAGCCGTAAGATATCCATGACAATGATCACTAAGATTTTTTTTTCAACATACATGTCATAAAGATGGTAATTTGGTATGCATATTATAATTATAATGTACCCCCCACAATCACACTTCTTCTTTGTGTATTTTGCCTCTATCCAATCTCTCTTTCCCTTCGCCCGACCACCCCCCCCCCTCTCTCTCTCTCTCTCTGTATACCCTCTGTATTTGCAAAACACCCACACCCTTTCTCTCTCTATCCTCCTCCTCTCACACCATTTCTCTATTTTGTCCCCTTTCTTCTTTTTTTCCTTCACCATTTCGACCCTTTTTTTTCTCTCCCCTCTTCGACCACCCCACACACTCTAAAAAAGTGTACGCAATATTAGATTAAATGGGTAAAAAAATACCCAATATTTTGTAAATTTTTATGCAACGTTGCGTTGAAATAGCCCAATATGGGGTAAAAAAAAATACCCAGCAAACATGCATGTTCTCTTTTTACCCAATATTGTGTAAAATTTTACTCGGTGTTTTTAGAGTGCACTGTGTTGGTACATTATCTTTATACTCAACGATCCCCTCGTCACGCGAAATTACACATCTTATGTTCATTTTCCTTACATTCAAGTTTATTCCAAATGTGCATGTGTCCATTCGTTAAATACAAACAAATCTACCTGTTTGTATAACATACACTGTAGACCTGAGTGCCCAATGATTCCACAACACTAAACGGTCTTTTCCTTAATTTTCATCACATCGAGGTATAATCACATTAACTTACGTTTTTGTTAAATGATTTTAAATGAACTACAATGATTTTCTACGTTTCTGTATTTTTTAAATAAGTTAAAAGTATTGAAAGAAATATAAAATAAGTGAGACATATTAAGATATAAAACTGAATCGTGTTAAAGCAGTACCAATACGATGATGAGCAAGATTATTATGAAACAGACAAAATGGAAATATTTACGATTATTCAAAGACTAATATCTTATTTTGTTAAACCATTAACTCGCATTATTATGGTTAAAAATGTTATACTTTCGGTACGTTAATTTCTAATAATTATACTAAAAATCAATCACTATTTTTAAATGATAATTTGCAGGGGACAGTATCTAGACGTCGGAATTTCAATTTTACCAGTTGAATGGCATATCATTTAATAAAAAACACAATTGTGTGATCATACATTCAAAAATCAGTAATCGCTTAAAAGATCAATCGTAATTCAGAACGGCTCCTCACTTCAACTTCTAACTAGAAAAAATATACGTACTATCAAGTTGGTCAAGCCAAGGAATTTTGGCCGGAGGTCATCTTCGGTCAGCGTTGCTAAGGATGTACGACCCCACCCACTCAGTGCGAGCGCACACGCACCGAATACACTCACGTTGCTCGTTCACGCACACTATACACACATGCATGGTGTCGCCACTGGAAGAGCACCTTTTGTTGCTGTTTTCTTTGGGGGGTTTTGAACTACACTCTAAAGACAATTAACTCTGATTTGTAGAGATTCCTGACAGAGAGGCACTTATTAGACTTTATTTCAATGATGAACAGTCTCTTGTCAAAAATGACAGGAATATATTTAACAGAGAAACAGAATTACTATTTTATTCATTTCCCGGGATTCATTTTGACCAGAATCTGAACATGTTTTTAGATACATTTTAGTGAGTGCCCTTCGGACAAGGTATATTGCTTTTAGATCGTATGAAGGCGCCATAGACAGTAATTATTTTCTTATGTAAAATGGCTGATGCGATATATATATTTTGCTCCAACAGTGTAATTTGTTTACATGTCAAATATTGATAGTCCTTGATAAAATTGACTATACTAGACCAGACTACTGGGGTCACGAAATCACTTTGGAATTATATTTCATACTAAAAATTTGTACTAAACAGTGCCCGAAGGATTTCAAATATAACATGAAAACGAACAATCATGGTAAATTATTTTTGTTATGCTTGCTGGATCTTCTGATTCAGAAATATAGTAAGATGATGGAAACCACGAAATGAATGTATAGTGTAATAACATTTCCGCAATATAACTTAGCATTGCCGTATTAACAGGGTTTATGTCGTAACCCAGTTTGTAGTATAGGAAAACTCATTTAAAAATGAAAAAAAAAATGATGAATAGATAAAGACATTATACATTTCACATCAAAGTTCAGTCAGAGCGACGGGCGAGTGGTTTGATGAATGGGAATAAGCGATGAAGAAGGACTTTGGACATTGCTATCTACCAACTTCACCTCATCATCGGGGGACAGTGGCTTTTGATCCCGCAACTCCCCCGGTGCCGACCCGAGGTGTTACCCTTGTGGGACCATGTAGGCATGCGATTTCAACTATACATTAGATAAATTTGAGTTCGTTCTCGTCTTTTTGTACGAGTCACCGTAATTGACTCTTATGATACTTGCGTCTGATGGTAGAAACTGCAATGATAATGGTTAAATATGATACTTGTTAGTAAGTATTGTTGGCTTGTATCTCTATAAACTGCAAGTGATTATAGAATAAGATATAGGCCTAACATTTTTTTCGGTAGAATATTTAGACATACATTTGCAGATTAAGGTATAGCAATCTACAACTCAGAAAGAAGAAATATAAATGCATTTAGGATTCATCCTTGGCCAAATTCGTCCATAATATAGACAAAGGAGAGTTTCCTGTTTCCTAGCTGTTGTGTTGTTTCAGGTAATTTTATGTTGTCGTGTTTTTTTTCCAAAAGAAAAATCTGGAATGAAAATGAGCATGATACTCTTAACTAGATAATTTCTTTGGCGTAATAGTAAAAGGTCTTCCCTCGTTGTTTGTTATTCATTTCATAGTAATTGTTCATTGAATATCCTATTGAAATATGAATATAATTCTCAATATATATTTTATAATCTGTCATTTTAAATACAATTTTGCAAAAATAAAAATAAAAAAAAACCTTAAATAAAAAAATGAGCGAGGGGATAGGAGTAAGACAGTATTTTGACAAATAATTTTACAATATTTCCAACAAATTATATATTTTTTATTTATTCAAAAATGATTTTTAAAAGTTAATATAGCCTGAAAATATCGAATATTATAACGTATAACCACTCAAAAAATTTGCTTGGGAGAGACTGCATTTATTGTGAAGAAAGACCACTTAGTATAAGGATCATCGTCTGAGCATAGAGCTCCATGGTCTGAGCACGGGGTTTACCCCATATGCATGAGTCAAGTTTGGGAGAAAAATAGACCAAATTTGTGAGTAATGCCAACCCAAATCTGTCAAACTTCACACTTATTTTCCCCAAATAAAATCCTTTTAAACTGAAAGAAAAGAAAAAAAAAAGGAAAAGAGAGGGAAAACAAACCTCGATTGACATGATTCAGAATGGAAAACTGCGATTCAATATTGACCGTTTTTCTCCCCAATTCGAATGTACTTAGTAACCAGACACTGCCTTCCGACAAATCAATTCCTTTTCCCTACCGATACACTACACCGCAGCATTGGTGTCTCCCTCTCCCTCTCCCTCTCTCTCTTTTTTTTAACCAACTGATTTGTAAACGTTCCGCGTTTGTTTGCAGTTATGAAATCGAGAAATCTTCTTTGTGGTTTTATCGTTTTCGACTTTCGGCATCGCCGACCGGTGCAAATGACCACAAGATCTTAAAAGAAATCTTTCTCCATGGCTTGTTTAGAGTCGATATGATTTCATTATCCGTGTTTTTTTTCCTAAAATAAACAATGTTTATACTTTGTTTATTGGTGTTTATGTTTTAATGATCTTTTTTGTAATAAAAAGGTGGATTTGTTATTGTCTTGTATTGGTATTGGTACTTACATTATATCTTTAAATAATAAGTGTTTTATACTGGTTATTTTTGTTGATTTATCGCAACCAATTAGACTTTCAAAAGTAAGCCATAAAAGTTGCATGTGAAATGATAAGCTCATCTTCTCAACTGAAGATGAGCTAAACGAAACTTTTAAACGAAACTAGAATTTTTACTTTGATTTCGTCTTGAAGAAGTGTTTATATTTACTTTCTTCTGTCTTTTTGACAGTCTGATTCGCACTCGCCGGAAAGGCAGAACAAACTACGTGCATGTTTCGTCAACATTAAAGCAATATCTTTTTGTATAAGTATTTCAAAATATGAATGATAAAACACTTTTGTTTGGTTTAAGGGTATTAATCTGTGAAGGAACTTGCATGATTTATTTGAATTACGTCACAAAGTCATTCAGAGAAACTGTACGCATGCTCATTGTAAATCAGCAATTTGGCGTCAGATCTATTGAAGTCTAGGAGGGTGCTTGCCTTGCAGGGGTCGAGTTTTATTCCCACTTTGATATCTTTTTATTTTGGGGAGGGGAGCCACATTTCTTTGATTCCATGACAAGCCCCAATTAAGATTTAGCAAGTATAATCACTGCTAAATCAAACGGAACAGTAGTAATGATCGCAAGGCAAGCGAGTTAATCACCTCAATCGAACACACCAAAAAGTGGATGTGGTCTTTCCAAACCAAACTAACCCAGTCAAGCTGCCGTGCGCTAAATCTAATTTGAGGGGAGGGATTCGTCTTCATTGGGGTTACATCTGAAAGAATTTAATTCATCAGTTGGATAACATTTGTTTACTTCGACGGGGCTTCCATGTCTCTTAAATCCAAGTCATAAAACCTGAGCAATTGCCCTTACCTTTGCCCTAAACCGCCGCGCGGCTCGTCTCGCTCGAACGCGAGCGACACGCTTTATTACGCGGCTTCATTGGCAAATCTGTAAACGTTTCGCTCTAAATCACGAACTTCTCCTTGTGTTATGGGCAAATAAAAGAAATCGGGAGTCTGATCACAACTGCAAGCTTTCCCGTGAAAACAAACTATGTTTCCATTCACTATGTCCGTATGCATCAAACCGCAGGGGACCTGCAGAGGACTTTGGGTAAAAAAGCGGCACTTTTTGGCAATGTTTGCCTTCTTCTATACCCTTTTAATTTCCTTTACTCTGCCGAACTAAACTATTCGGACAGTCAAATGGAGTAAAGATATGCCTACATTTCCCATGATTATAAGAAGTAATTCCGACTGTCTTGGGGCCATTTTAAAATCCCTGTAAAAGGAAGTGGGTATCCTAGCTACCGTTATCCAAAAATGGGGCCTATTATCATTCAAACTTGATTTTTTTTTCGTCAACTTTTAACCATTAAGTATAAAAGTCACTTGACTGGATTTTAAAGCTGCTTTCAAAGCACAAAAACATTCAATAATACATCTTTCCTTCTTAAAATACAGTGGTCGCTTAATCCTTTTAGAACATTGTTCAAACAGTTGGTTGCGACTAAACTTTCCTGAAGTTTTGACACGATTGCTTTAATGTGGTTTAAAACAAATCGGAAACACTGTTTACTAGCTTAAGGATATTATTACAAAACGAGTAATGTGCTTCGGCGCGGAGTGACCAGTGTTTGCTACAATGTTTCTGAGTTGAGTTTCGGCTTTGTAGGAGAACTTCGGTCGAAGAAGTAAAGGAGGTTCCAAAACGCATTTTGCCACAACAATTGACTCAGGCGTCAATGTCCTGCCGATCGATTTTTCTTCGTTTTAAGAAAACCACACCGCCACATTTTCATTCCAAAAAAGCTGGATAAAGACGCAATACTAAAGAGTTATTACTGAAGTATTGTTCCCCGTACACATAAGAGCAGTGCAAAAGACAGTGAAAGCAAGAAAGAGCGGGAAGTACAAAGCGAAGAAAGGGTATTTGGGCATGGCGCGACCGGCTCCCTCTCTCTCCATAAACGAAGTGAACAAGCAGCCGGTCTCCTCCGCGGCTCGTTCGCGCTCCCTTAACAATCCACTCTTTCTTCTCAACCAGCATTAATGCTATTCTTTACGGGCCTTTTCCCCCACTGTTATTATTTCATTCAGTCCAACACATAAAATGGATACCCGATGATTATCGCCCTCAAAAGAAAGAAGAAGCCATAATTGATCTGATTAACTCGCTCTCTTGATGCTATTGTAGCGGCTTGAGCCCCGGCGATAAAACACCTCAAATTATACTGGAGGGACTAAGGACGCAAATTGCGCATTGGAAATAGGCTCTGTTATACAATAACTATAAAATGGTTGACATGAGAAAAGGTGGAAATGGCTTGCAAATGCACTGGTAATTCTTACCCAATCCGATGTGTAGGTAACATGTCCTTTGTGAAAGGCTGGGGAATCGTTTGAATCTTGCCCAAATGGTCGTAGAAAATATGGAAATGACCATGGTGACCTTATACGCTTGAACCCAAAGTCTCAAGAATAAGAAGGAAAGTATTAAGTTAAGTACCAATGTCGTAAAGTATTACGTGTCTTATAAAGTCTTACATCACTATATTTTTAGTTTAAAAGTTATACTGCCCGTCATTTTGTAATTTCTGGAAGCAATGTTGGGGTCCAATTTAGAGGGTGACGAAATACAGCAAACATGTCAAATGAAAGTATATGCCTATATAGTACGACACATGGGTTATGGATTCAAATGTTCAAAATTAGAAGAACATGCATTTATATATACCTGTAGGATTGAGTTCTGTAAATCATTGCATGGTTTTGTAATTCATTGTTTATCTAAAGCATTATATGATTTGTTATAATCAATCATTTGACATTGTACTGGTCCTATGGAAGGCCAGATGCAACAGTAACAGTTGGTATTTTTTTATTTTCAATTTAGAATTATAGATATTGTTTTTCTTTTATCTTACGGAAATTAAAACAGCAAAAACAAAACTCTCCGAAACTCCGAAATGAAACTCCCCGACGTGAAATCTCACGAAGTTCTCGAGTTCTCGTGAATCATACAAATTATTAGTCAAATATTCAAAGCTATATACCCAAACGTGAAGTACCGTATTATGGAAATATTCGTTGATAAGATAAAGCGCAATCTTTTGATATAATATCTTTCTGTTTATACAGAAAACCTTAGAACTTAAAAAAACACACTTAATCATCTTAAAAAATATTATAATCCTCCATTTCATCTGGCAATTCATTCAAATATTTTGTAAATTGATAGTCTTTGGATTTGCTTTACACTCTTAAAAAGGTTGGGCAAAAAATGCCAAATTTTTAACCATCACTGGGCAACATACTGTCCACATAACTTTTGGTTAAAATCTGTACAAATTCGTAGTAACAAATAATAATTGGGTAATAAATGTGCTCAATGGGGTAATAATTGCCCAGAATATGTATATATTTTTAACCAACACACATTACCCAACACAGTGGTCAGTATGTTGCCCAATATTTTAAGTGTGTATCTTAATTAGGGCTTTAGGTTTTACGGCTTTGTGACAGTTATCAGAATAATTTTGGTCAAGTCAATTGATTTGTCTCGGCTATTATGAAAACATATGATAACAAATTGAGCATTGATTCGTTTTTATATTCAAAATCATTATGAGAAGTAAAACAAACAAACTACTGTTAATACGATTTTATTATGGCTAGCTTTATATGACAGAGAATCATCGACTTAAAAGATACATAATTTTAATGCTTAAACTATTAATGTAAATCATAAGTGCAAAAATTTGTCTAACATTTAAATCTTAACAACTTAAAGGACAAGTCCACCCCAACAATAAGTTGATTTGAAAAAAGGGAGAAAATCCAACACGCAAAATACTGAAAATTTCATCGAAATCGGATGTAAAATAAGAAAGTTATGACATTATTAAGTTTCGCTTAATTTCACAAAACAGTTATATGCACATCCTAGTCGGTATGCAAATTGGCAGACTGATGACGTCACCCATTCACTATTTCTTTTGTATTCTATTATATGAAATATGAAATATTCTAATTTTCTCCTCCTCGTCAAGTGAAACAAAGTTTTATTTCTCACTGAACATGTGGAATTACCATTATTTTAACAGTTTATGGTTAAGTTAAGTTGGTCCTTATTGTCAAATCTGTAAAAATTGAAATATTGTATTATTCAAACAATAAAAACAAAAGAAATAGTGAGTGATGGACATCATCGACTTTCTCATTTGCATATCGCTGAGTTGTGCATTGAACTGTTTTGTGAAAAATTAGCGAAACTTAAAAATGTCATACCTTTCTTATTTTACATCCGATTTCGATGAAATTTGCAGCGTTATGTTTGTTTGATTTTTCTCTATCGATTCAAATCAAAAATTTTCTGGGGTGGAATTGGCCTTTAACTCCGGTAAAAACATCGTTAAAATAGATAAACAATAATTCAGGTCACCCTCCGTTCAGAAAAACCCACATTGAGTATTTGATTCATTATGTATGTGTTAAAGTGTATAGCTAAATAATTTTATAATTTAAGTATCCATAATAATTTTGGTCAGAGCACATTGAATTAATTTCACAATTTTATCGGTAAAAATTATTTCCTTGTGGTTTCATTCAGTGAATATAAACTCTTTTTAATCCATCCCGCCCAATGATAAAATACACAATATAAATGAGATAAACAAAATTTGAATGCTGTCTATATTTATTTCTTAGAATCAATTCATTTAATATTGAGAAGATAAATTGGGTCTCAGTTTAACGCGCGAAATTTTTTGCCATGTGCTTAATTACAAGTTTAGTTTCCAAGGTAAAAATACGCCATTTGGAACCTACATTAATCACTTCTCTTATCCCATGCTTCACGATCCGTAAAATCATTCCTAGACGTGTGGCACTTTGGGATTCATTCGAGTTTTTGGTATTGCTTATATGATTTTAGCTAACCAACCATATCAAGCAATGTTACTTTGGAACATGTAATTTGGATGAAGGAACATATATATTATCTAAAAAATTTTGGAATAAATTTCAAAACGAAAATACTTGAATCGGTATCGTTAAATATAGTGAAATCTCAAAATGATCCAAAACAACAAGCAGGTGCAATTGAATTAAGTTTCTTTTTAAAAATATAATTATCTACATAACATATCTTGATTAAGCATTGTATTCAAATTATGTCTTTAATATTCAATTCTGTTATATCATTGGCATTTAATCTAGTGCCATATAGTTATTTGTATTGTGCATATCATTAGCCTTGTATTATTGTTTCAAACTTTAGGGGAAGTTTAATTTACAGATTTTACATTATAATTAGGTACGTTTAGCTCAAAAGTGATATTCACTTTTGCTTTAGATTCTAGGTCAGAAAAATGAAAGATGTGAAGATTAACAACTTCTTTGATATCGAAATTTTCTATTAAAAAATAAGTTTTCAAAAAGCAAAAAGTGTCAGATATTTTTTTTGGCCAAGAATAATTATTTCTTTTAATATGTGTGTTGTTGGTGCAGAATATATAAAAGTAAGAATCATATTCAAGTTTATTTTTATAATCCCCACCAACAATGAAACGTGTTTTTGTGTTAGGAAAGTTTAATCTAATTGAAATGAATTGATTTGTCAAGGTTGCCGATAACCTGAAAAAAATATGAAGGCGATCGTGTTTAAGGTCACTTTCAAAATTGATACCGCTAAAAAGTTTCATACGCTCAAAATGATATGAAGTATACACTTTGAATTAGTCTCTGTATAATCTCCCCTTGATTAGTTGATTTTGTTAAAAGTACAAATCAATGGAATTCAACATAGATAAAACAGGGGGTGACGAGTCCACAGTATTAGCGCCGTGAACTCTTGAAGAGTAGCAGACAAAAGGTCATCGTTGTGGCGTCACGGTGTACTGAATATAGGTAAAAAGCACGATCACCTGATGAGAATCCATACTTCTTGAGGTTAGGACCTTACAGCACCCCTGTGCCCCCGACCCCTCGGGCTATAAGGCCTTCAATTATTTCCTGAATAATTGCCTTAGTTACAACCGAAAGGTATAACATGACCCCCCACCCCCTCTCCTTTTCCACGTGCGCGTTCATGTAAATTGTCGACGTCGGGCAAGGATAGTTCGTCAACGCGCTGAACGGCCAGACCTGTCTCGTCAATCGCACGCGGGGCGAATCGAATCTTGGAAACCCCGTCTTGGAAGACACGAAGAGATGCCTGGATGGAGAATGGGAAGGACGGGATAGAAACGTAGATAGAGGAGATTATTCCAGTTACTTCATCTCTTTGATTGATCGCCCTGGTAACAACGTTAGCTTTTTAATCCATACAAGCAATTATCAGCGGGATTACGTTCCAAGTGTCCATTACAGATTGGGCCGAAAGAGAGAAGGGGTGGAGATGGGTCTTTTTACAAGTGCAGGTTTTTTTTTTCTCTCCACCTCGACTAACAACCTGTCTGTTTGGATCCAAACGTCTCCCTGTTGTAGCTTATTTTATTTATTCCTATGTAGCATGTACTGTAAATGAACAATATTACACAAACAGAGCACATTAACCCTTTTGGTGTTTTAAAGATGAAACATTACTTTAATGTTTGAGAGTCAATTGCATCACACTTTGATTAATGAATGAACATTAAAATATACATAACAGGCCCATGATTAGTCATATTCAATCGTACATGAAATGAGAAATGAAATATGTATAACATTTATTTCAAAGGTAAATATTTCTACGTATGGCGAATTTTGTTTAGTCATCCAAGGGTTTTGTGGATTCCGAAGATTGTATCCTGACGCGTGCTTGTGTTTTTGGGAGGTCCATGGTGGGGTGACGTGCGGTCAGAATCATGAAAATATACAATTCACAAAGTTTCTCGTACAATAAATACAGATAGTTGCGTTTCTTCAACTCATTTTTCCCAATACGATGTTTTTTTAATCATATAAATCATCACACCACTCCATTTTTATTGTGATTAATTAATTTCTTTAAAATGAAATACAACTGAAATCAGAACAATGAAGTGATCTATGAAAAATTAATAAAAGTATTTTTTTTATGTTACAGTAGTCCATAGTAATATTGTCTTATTTTAATGCTTGGTATATTAAAAAAAAACGATGTTATATATAAAAAAAAAAATAGAAATATACATCTTTACGTATATAAATTTCGTAAATCGGATGGAAATTTATCCTATAACCACGATAAAAAGTTTGTTATACTGTTTTATCGGTTGCTTTAAACAAATAATTTATAAGGGATCAAATAATTCCAATCTAAATCAAATTTTTAATCTTACTTGGTATCATATCAATATTATATTTGGTATCATACAAATACTCACTTTTTCCTTCAAGACGACAATTTTATCCGTTTATGGTCATTTAAACAAACAAAAAGTATTGTGCATGTTAAAATCAACAACAAGTATGTATGTTTAAAATAGAAATAGAATATACCACTTGTAAACATTTATGTCCATCACAAAATGATTTGTCATCAGCTACAAAGAATAGGTCTACAGTGAACCGTTTTTATGATTATTATTTTATCATGAAAATCTTCTAATGAAAACTACCCCCCTCGGCGATTTCCCTTTTTTATATGAAGCAATCTCTTCCAAATGTGTTTTCATAAATAATTTGGGCTACTCTTTCGTACATCTTCACCACTCCAATTCTTTCTTGCAGAACGTAGCTCGCACCGTCTGCACTTAGACCGGAATGTTTTAGAAGGTGCTAATGTTTGATACTCCTTTTACCAGTTGTATTTGAAGAAGTTTCCAATGCATGAATCATTTTCTTTCATTCAGAGTACTAGGGATCGGATAAATCGACAGGGATGCTCTGTCATCTGACTGAAGACTTTAGAAGTGATGAATCAGCGATCAGTGGTCAATAAGTACGACCATGATTGGGCCTCTCTATAGGTCGACCCGACTGCGGGTTTAGTCATTTGTTCTTTAGTTCGGTTCACTCGAGCGCCGTTAAACTTGCCAAATGGAAGAAATTTTCGTCACCCCAAGTTGAACGAGACGGATGAAAATGAAAACGAGAGACGAAAGTTTAATAAACGAGCCTCAAGGCGGGAATTTTCTTTTTTTATTATGTTTCTTACTGTGGAGAAGAAGTTTTAGGAGGGAAGTGTTTATTAAAGGTTGCTTTCTTTTGCGTTTACATGGTAATCGTTCGTTGGTTGAAGGATACCGAAGACCGCCGATCAGTGAAAACGGGACATTAGCAGTCAGTGTACTTCTTGACCAGAGTCGAGAGTCTGCGCGTTGAACGAGAGACAAACCTGTATCGCTTGCCCAAGCCGCCCGTAGGCAGCTCGTTCCTGTCCCCGTAATATCAACGCGATTGGTCAATGACGCGCTATGGATATCGCACAATTATTACTAAATAATATCAATAACCCCCAAGCGAAGATCAAAATAAGGCAAACAATGAAAAAAAAAGAGACTCACTGGCAGCTATATTTCTCATCTTCTCTTTCACTCGTTGGACTCTGCATGTAAAGCAATAATACACACTGTATAAATATCATGCCCGTGAGCGTGACGGCGAGTCGTTGACGAGAATGACGATGATCATTAGTGCTAGCTGTTACCGACGCCATCTTGCGCCTACATAAAGAATATACAGAATTTTGTGGTTAGATTATAATGAGATTATATGTATCATCACTCATCACCAATGACTACCTGCTACATACATTCATAAGCAGAATTGTCTGTCATTTTTAGTTTTAATTTACTGCATCAAAATCAGATTTTGTGATTGTGACGAAAATACCGTAGTGACTCAAAAAATCACAACAGATCGACCAACCTTTGAACATTCACTTGAAGTAGGCATTCCGTAGATAGTTTATGACCTTGGTAACTTCGGAATTAAAAAAAATCATTGAAAGGATTCCAAGGGAATCAAACGTTTCAATCGATTTCTAGGGATTTTGCATATATAAAAACTACCAAATATCTGGAATCTTCTAACCCCAAAGCCCGACCTTGTGCCCTCCA
Organism: Lytechinus pictus; assembly: GCF_037042905.1. NCBI lineage: Eukaryota > Metazoa > Echinodermata > Echinoidea > Temnopleuroida > Toxopneustidae > Lytechinus > Lytechinus pictus. The sequence continues at coordinate 7,033,427 of NC_087247.1, forward strand.
CTGGATAGGACTTATGTATGACCCGAGAAGAAGAAGGGGAAGAAGAAGCATGTAACTAACTAAAAAAAAATCCTTAATTTCCTTTTTAAAAATACACAGTCTATTCAAATCAGTACTATATTAAGTTCTATACCGATTCCTTGAAGGAATCTTAAATGAATCTTCTTACATGCCAAAATTTGCTAATATGCCATTGCCGGCAGGTCTGGGGCCTATTTCATAAAGGTACAGCGTCAGCGTCAAGTCCCAAAACAGCGTCAAATTTTCACCTGCAGCTTCAAATTAAATATTTGACGCTGCAGCGCATTTCATAAAAAGTTGACGCTCCAGTAGGAGCGTCAACTTTTTACTGGAGCGACAAGTATGGTTACTGGAGCGTCAAATAGGGTTAAATATTTGACGCTGGTCATGGGGGAGCGTCAAGTTGACACTGTAAAGGGTTTTTCATTGTTAAGAATGGTGTACGTTGTGCTCAGGCATGCCCAAATGGCTCTTACAAGAGAACAGATATTTAGAGCAATGTCTGTGATAATGCTAATAAAGAAAATATTAATGTAATGCTTTCTAGTAGAAATGCTGTTTCTTTTTTTTGTTCTACCTACCCCCCCCCCCCCAAAATAAAAATGTTAAAAAAATTCCTCCGAAACAGCAAATTTTTCAGTCTTTCCCAGGGCAGGCAAAGGGAAAAAAAGGGAGGTTATAGACATTAAAAAAAAAAAAAAAAATTGAGAGGATTTTTTTTCTTGTGAGAAAAAATAGAGGAAGGTAGATCTATTATGTGGAAGTGTTTAATTCAAGGCCTAAATTAAAAAAGGTTACACTTCGTAATTCCGAAGGTCCGTAATTCCGAAACACGTAAATTGCCTATACCTCGATGTTCGTTAATCTGAAAACGTAAAAGGGTTCGTTAATCCGAACATTTGTGGCGTTATTCCGAAGGTTCGACAATCCGATAACGAAATAAGGTTTGATGTTCCGAAGGTTCGTTAATCCAAGAACGAAATAAGGTTCGTTGTTCCGAAGGTTCGTTAATCCGAAAACCTTCAGAATAATGAAGCTTCGGAATTACGAATGTATGCGATAAAAAATGATTGCTTTTTTTTTCTGTTTCTGACTTTCTCAAAAAAAAAAAGTTGTGGCCATGGCATTGTTGAATCCATTTACTGAATGGTTATTCACCATTGAAACCGATAACTTAAAAATAATTTCCATTTTGAACTAAAATAATCTTTTAAGGTCATTTTCGATGTTTCATGCATAATTAGAGCCTACAAATTTACTTGCTTCAGGGTGATCATACAGCACTGCACCAGCAGTGGGCCGCCGCCTGCCTTGTTGTTGATACAACCTTGCATTACCGACACAAATAGTCAAGTGTGGGACTGGGATTAAACTTGTACGGTAGAAAATTTGTTGAAGGTGAAATTTCGACCGGCAATAATAATAAATTTTCCCCCTTTTTAAAATAATTTTTTCCCTGGCATAGGGCTAAATTAAATCAATTCTCTGAAAACTTACACAATGGAGAAACAATGCTATGCCATCCTGTGACAAATTTATATTTTCTTCTTACTCTCTTCTAGAATTGCAAACTATCGCCATAGAGCCATCACTCTGCTTCAACTGCTAGTCTTATGCTGCAGACCCTGTTTGCAGCTGCTAAATAATAATTTCGCTCCCAAAAATTAATCAGCAAAAAAAAACCAAACAATATTATCTTTCAATTTTTTTTCTTCTAATTTTGCTTCTCAAAGGTGGGGGGGGGGGGGGCCACGGGCCGGCTGTGCCCCCCCCCCCCTGGATCCGCCAGTACTTTCTACCTAAACTTATGACTTGAATTGAAAACAAAAAACTGGAGAGAAAGGGGATTTCCCCCTAATCAGCCTCGTACATGACTATTCAAATAATTCGCTGGAAAGTCAAGCTGACTTTCCAGCGAATGTGCGTTTATGAAATGCAAAGTTGCTAGCATAGCAAGTTGCTAGCATAGCAAGCAAAAGCTGCTATTCTACCAGAGTTGCTATGATAGCAACTTGCTATGATAGCAACTCTTTATGAAATGGGCCCCAGGAGTTGCAATTTACTCGCAATGAAGAGAAACTTCGACAACATGGCCAAGTTTGGCCTCACAAGACAAGACTCACAAGAAGGACAACCCGCCCCTCCCCTCTGGTAAAGTTTACTCGAAGGAGATGTTATGTATGATTAAGTTTCCTGTGAGTGACTTGCCCTTCGTGTACCGCTTCCCCGGGCGAGCTTTAAGCTTCTGGGGATTTTTTTTCACGTGGGGAATCGTATCCGGGTGATTTGTCCAGTGTCGGCCCTTGTCCTTACTGTGTGTCCTCGGAACTGTTGAAGAACTGCTTAAGAGCTGAATGAAAATAGATGTAATTACATCCCGGTCGGCAACATTGTCCTTCCTTTACATCGTCAACGTTTACCAACTGACCTGAAACTGATTTACTAGAATTCACTCATTACCAATAAGTGTGTTTTTGCATTCAATTAGGACCAACTTCTTTAACCCTCTAGCACATTTTGATCCATGTTGAATGTTTTCTCTAAATTGTGATCTTGTAAAGACAAGAAATAAATACAGATCTTGTCTTTAAACAAGCCGCCCATCACCCCTTGTTGTGAGGGTCGATCTTTCGGAAGCATTTAGCCGAATGGAGAGAAGAAGTCCCCAGACGAGCCAAATCTGTTGAAAATTAGAGACAGGTTTTGAGGACGCTTGTTTCTGAGTGTTCTTGCCGCTTGTACAGCTGAAAGGCCTGTTGGGTTGGCAGGCGGGTGAACGGATAACGATGGCTAAAACAGGAACGTGAACTTTGTCGCCTTGTTGACGAACGTTTGTGCAAGCAGTCACAAAAGATAAAGAAAAATATTCGTCGTCATAATGTTACAGTAAATTGTTGACCATCATTTTGTGTGCTTGTTCTTGGATATATTTATATTGGATGTATTGTTTTATTTCCTTCGCAAATTTGTTAAATGGCAGAAATTACGTGTTTAGTGTGAGTGAGTTAGCAACCTGTCATTGGTTGCCTTAAGCATTTGTTGATTCAACCATTCTTTTTCACCTTTCATTTGCTTAGTCATCATTCGATAATACCCAAATTCATTTTACTACGATTTTTACGATTATTTGGACCTTCATGATAGCAATTTACTTTGGAATATCATAGCAGAAAGAAAAAAACGGCAATAAAGGGGATATCTTTGCGGTCGTTGTCATTAACTCCTGTATATTAATTAGTTCATGAGTCTTCTATTACGAGGAAAATGAAGGCTGACAGGATCTGAATACTAATGACGTCCAATTAGCGATGTTATTGCAGTCTCAGTCCGGCCGCCTTTGATGTATCCCGATCCAATAAAATGATCGCAGAATTGGTCAAAGCAAGGAGCTTCAAACTCATTGGTCAAAGTCCTTCCAAACTTATTCAGTTGACTTTCGCTGCGCCCATTTCTTTCAGGATATGCCACCCGTTTTAATCATCTCCGTGAACTTTCTTCTTCACCCCATCCTTACACCTCCTCACAGTGGCGTACCTAGGATTTTTCAAAGGGGGGGGGGGCAAATTTGTCCGCCCCAAAAAAAAAGTCTTCAACCGCAAGTAAAGGACATTTCGCACTAGAAAAAAAATTACAAGAAAAAAAAAAAGGTCTTCAACCACAAAAAAAAGGACATTTCGCACCAGAATAAAATTGACAAGCAAAAAAAAAAAAAGTTCAAAGGAGGGGCCCACTTAGCTCGTCATGGATCAGTTTTGACTCGTCAAGGGGGCAGAGATACGTCCCTTGCATGTGTTGTGAATCGTCAGGGGGGCAGTCTGCCCCCGCTTAGGTACGCTAATGCCTCCTCACCTCCCCTTATCCGTTTTTTTCTCCACTTTTCTCTTCGGGGGGGGGGGGGGGTACTCAGTGGTAATAGCTATACGATAGTTACATATCTGATTGGAGCTTGTATGGTAATCTATATTTCTCTTTTTATTCCTCAATATCTTCAAGCTTAGTAATCGCCAATTTACGATACAGTGTTCCATATTGCCTCGTCTTATGAAATATATCTACTTACATTGTTTCACACAATTTACTACAAGTTCATCATTACCTTGATATTACTTTTAATAATATCATTATTATCAAATGAATTTGGTGCATCTATTTGTTTTCTTCTCATGGGTGACGTCGGGTGTAATTTACAAATAATCTTACATGCCGATCCTTATAACTTTATGCAGATTACTTTTTAAAAAGTTTTTTTTTGCACGGGCATATCCTTACAGAAATATTTTAAAAGTGCCTTGTTTTGTTCTCATAACCTGTAATTTAATCGCTTGGGGATGCGAATTTAACGATCTATATCGTCTTACCTAATGTGGATCGTGAACAGGAAAAAGAGACAATTATGTGTTCGGGACGAGGCGGGGAAGAACTTTGAACACGGGTGTAAAATTTGAACACAGAGCTTTTGTGTCGTCTGTTCACGTTTTGGCGCTTTTCAAATTTCGTTTACTCCTCTTGTTTCACAGTGGTTAAGGGGTGGAATGTTGTGATTTTTTAAACGATATATATTTACGTTTTAAATAAATCTTATGGAAATGGTATACGTAAATTGTCAATATAAAAACATGATAAAAATACGAACTATATGCTAAATAAATCTTTATTTACTATTCCCAATAATTATACCAACCGAAATTTTTAACATAAATGGTAATAAACTTGTCTGTGCTTGGTAGAAAATGCTTCTATTTTTTTTGACCTTCGCTGGCATGTTGGTGTTATTTTTATTGAATTGATTTGATCTTTATAATTCAATTCAATTCAATTCAAAATTGTTTGTTAAAAATACTTTCTTTGCGGCAAAAGCCGAATTGCAAAAGTTTACATTTCAAACAAAATCATCAATAACACGGTAAAAATAACTTATAGTACTACCAACAAATTTCAATATAGACATATATGTATCAAAGTATATTATAAATAAATTCAAATCGATACTCACTGATCAAATAGGAAAATATGCAAAATACATGATAAGCAACAAAACTGTTTAAATGTAAGACATAGCTTACAAAGCAGTCTTGGATAAGCTACATAGTATCATCAGAGACGATACCCATCCCCTCCATGACTTTGTAGTTTTTAATAGGTCTGGGCGGATCCGGTTACCAAGAATAAGGACTAGTAGGTTTAGATGTTCTTTCCTCACAAATGCAATGGTTCTGTACAATGCAGAGTTTAAACGATGAGCCCCCCCCCCCCCCCCTTAAATTTATATCATGTGCAATATTGTTTTGTTAGTGGGCAATACCCTTCAAACTGAAACCGAAATACCGCCAAGTACTTACTCCAACATGTATTTTAATCCAATTGATTTCTTGTATTGTACTTAATTGTCATGCTATATTACTTTTATACGTTGCGGGGGCGGCTGTGCTGAGGCAATGCTGCTTGGTCCTGAGGGGGGACCGCCGGGCGTGGTGGTGGTTTCCAGCACTGGATGGGTGCCGTTTCGACATCATTGTTATCGATGACTTGTAGTGTGTAGTGTGGGTTGGTATGGTGTGTTGTGTTGTGGTGTGAGATGTTTCTGTGGTGTGGTGTGTTTTTGGTGTGGAGTTTTGGGGGTGTGTTTATCGGCATGGTGTGGTGTGGATGGGTTTTTTGTGTTTTTGTAGTGTGATGTGTTGTGATTGTTTCAATGTCGAAACGGGGCCCATGGATGTGTTGGACTGGCACCGTGCTCAAGGCATTTCCCCCCTCGGCACCAGGTAAAGTTTTCAGTGCAGCTGCCCTTGCAGGGTATCATATTGTTCTGGGTTAGTATTAGGTCTTTGTGTAATTTTTGCTTTGTATATTATTTAATGCCATTATTTTTGTAATTATTTATTATATGTTATATATTGTTCTTTGTATACCAACAGCCGGAATATGATTTTTGTGCCAATGTAATTTTTATTTTGAGCATGACAATAAATTTTGAATATCTGAATATCTGAATATCTAAATTCAATAAAAAAATATTTTTATAGTTAGTATTTTGACGACGTGTGTGGGGGAAATAAGGAGAGCATGTCCTCTGCGATGTTGAACATGCTTACTGCTCTAATGATCTTCTCACCTGGTTCGGAGATGGTTCTTTCACAAAAAAAATGGGTCAAGGTAAAACCTAATCTTTTGAATAACATAACATAACTAGCTCTTAATTGCAGCGCAAAGGAATATATGCACATAGTTTCTGCGCTATATAAATCAGTAGATATTATTATTATAACATGATATCAGTTGTCAATTATATTGTGCTATTGATTAAACATTTCTGAAGAATCATATTCAATTAATAATTTTGCTGCAAACAGTAAAGTTCAAAATGTGTTTGTGATTCAGAAAACAACATGTGTTTAAAATGCATCGCAAACACAGGAGGTGTTGTTTCGAGTGCTCATTTGGGAGGCGACATAATTACATCAGAACGTAATTATATTCTCATCTCGCGCACGACAAAGTTTTTTTTCCATGCTCTGCAAATCGTTCCAAGTCAAGTGAGGCCGTAATCACCCTCCAATAAGAGAGTCGTTTAAAACTCATCAGGCGATCTGTCTTCATTAAAAATGCCAACCACGTGGGATATTTATTAAAATTTGCGCGCCACCGGGGTGCATCGAAAACAAATTCCTTGTTGAGATTCTGATCGTCGGGCTCTCCGGTTCTCGTCTGATAACATCCCATCTCAGGCAACATTTCCTTGTTAACCCTTCGCACCCACCAGCTACTGTGTCTCGTGAAATCGCGTGATTAACCTCACGTTTCTGGTGCACTTAATTGAAGATTGCTCTAATCGATATATCGAGGCGACAGATCGAATAGATTTCCGATCAAGCGGGAAGGAGACGAGATCCAAACGTCACATATCGTCTGCAGCCCGTCGTCCAAAATGGCGCCGACGAAAATGCTACGTGGCCCCATGACTGGCATAAAATCAAAGTTAGCACCAAGATCTGGTGATTGTATAAGATAATTATTTGTATGTTACGACGTTAGTTCGATGAAAGGTTGGGTTCGGTGGATGATGTATTCAATGAGAGATTTAAACGAAACAAAATAATAGTATTCACCAAACTAGACGAGAATGGAACAGAATACCACAACAAAGATAAAAATGTTCGCCACAGTAAAATGAGTTTGTTCGAGGGATAACTGTTATTTTTAAATCCTTATTATTATGAGATACCAATATATAAGTATTAAAATGATTCGCTAGTCTATAAAGCTGTGAAGTGTATGAAGTACTAAGTGAAATTATGGAATAAAATACTTGTTTACCACATTACACGTATTCTTATATCATTCTACATGTATTTCGTTGCACACGTACAAAGAAAATAACATCTCTGGAACGAATACTTCCCATGGTTGGTATTCGAGCACTTGTTTGGTTCTAAAATTGAGAACATATTTGTATGGGTCCTGATTGTCCAAATCCTTGTACAAATATTGGATTTTGTATTTGCCTTCGGAAAATTATATTGAAATCTTATTATAGCACATGGTTTTATTTTCCCTCTTTTTAGTTAGCAGATCAGATTTCAGCCTTCCCATTCACGCCCACAAAGTCGGCTCACTCCGTCTTCGGCACGTTTAAATCCAAGGGGACGATGTTTTTGGAACGTTTTGAGGAAGGAAAGTCTTAGGGATCTAGCGTCTAAATCTGGTCTAGTGTCTCCTCGTCACATTTAAGTGCCATTTTCATTTCAATGAATATAAATGCGAGTGCCTATATCACGTTGCAAAATACATGAGAGACCTGCCGCAGGAGAGACTGGTATGAAACAAAAATTATTGGAGATATTTAACAGCAAAATCTTGGCACACCCCCTGCAAATTTAGCATCTGAACTTGGACGGTCGCTTCTGAAATCAAGGCGTGTCTGACAACCTATTATGTGTCTGGTCAAATACTTACTTTTGCTCGTTCGAGTCTTCTTTGAGAATTAACTATTCTAAGTATGAAGTTTATTTGCCTAGTCTTGGAGTTCAACTTGTTATTATTGTTGTATCAAGTCGTAGATTTTGTTGTTTATACTAGAAAAGGTAGAACATCACAAAAATATAATGCATTTGAATATTGACTCGCTTATCTGCCTGCATGCATGCAAGTCATATTGTTTGCAAGAAAAATGTGTTATTTTGAAAAGTGTTAGCAACGTAAGAAATTTGCAGAGCCATTAATTGTCGTAATTAGCTAAGAAAAAAACAGATGTAATAGTACTTAATACAAGTTATAACATCGGTCTAATCGATTTCCATGTAATTTTGATCCTGCATTTTATTTTCACTGACTGTAGAAAAGACAAACTTTGGAATTAAGCAAATTATACAAACTTGATTTCAATTTCTCTGCCTATGGCATTTAGGAGTTGTTGTTCATTCGACTCGAACCTAGTCACCCTGACTTTATCCTACTTTGATCTGATACTAATCGACTTGGAAATATAATTATGTATAATCTGTAAACCTGAACTTTGATGAACTACGCATTTCTCAAAAGTAGTCCCTGAATGTCTCTTTTAATCAGATGGTTTGAAAATCGTTTATGTCAGACGCCTCCACAAATACGAGCGTCTTTTTCGCCCCCCCCCCCTCTTCGCTCGTATAGCTTACTGCCTGCCTGGCAAGTGTTAATGACAATGATATTATTATATTTACCTCTGGGCATTTAGTCAATCGCATAGCTCACAGAGACACGAAAATAACGAGTGCGAGAAATAGGCGCAAATCTATAAACTGCCCTTCCTCGGAAATCAATTATTGTGCCATAATATCGCGCGGCTAAGTGTCGTGACATGTCTGCCATCCCGTCTGCGTCTTAAAGTCTACCAAGATCAGACAGCTTTCGTGTAATATATTCCATGAATGAAATATATACAGTAAATCACTCAAGATTCAGTAAGGAGACAGGAAAAAAAAAGTTAGTTGGTGATGATTTAAGGTTGAATTATATTGACTGTTTTGCTATAGTTCTTTTGATGACGCGCAATTATTTAACTTTGTCAAGTGTCTGATTATTTGAACTAATTTATGGGATTTTCTACTGATTTCATTCCAGTACATTTTCTATATCAGTAGATTGTATGAAGAATTTATTTCAGTAGATTTTTATAGTGACCCCTTTCCTTTCACCCCTTTCTTCCCCCTACCTTTCATTCTTTACCATTAGTTTCTTTTCAAATTCATCAATTTCTTCCTCTATGAACATATTGATTTTTTGTTCTTTCTATATAATTTTTGCGTCGCCATATTTGTCATCTGAACTCATTATTTCTATTCTAAAATTACTATCTCGTGCATAGCAGATAAATGTACATCGATAATGAAGACCTCTTTTTTGTTTATAGTACTATGATATTCCGACTTATATTTTTTCTCACTTTAGTTTTTTAATCTTTATCATATTTCATTTTCACTAAACTATATATATTGCACTCTTTGTATAACAAGACTTTACAAAAAATGTTTCTCACGATCTTCTTTTTCTGATAATCACCTTTTCCCCATTTTGTCCGGCGTGTGCATGCGCATACATATGACTATGTTATTTGACATTCAGTGTATGTACTAATCGCTTTAATTTGTTTATTGATGTAAGATATTTGAATCTTACACAATTCCGATACTTTTAAATTCATTTTTCCAATTTGATTTACCAATGAATTGCTCTTGCAAGTACTGAGTTGACGATGGCCTGATTAAAGGGTATACATTTGTTAATACGAGTGTCGTTCAAGAGTATGGAACGCTAATTCGACACATTTCGTCACCACTCTTAATCAGTATGAGCGGAATGGACAGCACATAAAATATCACATTGGTTCGGTACATTGCCTACAAATCTAGGATAAGAGTAGAAAGAATTAATATAAAAGCATGAATAAAGCTCTAAATTATCTGATTAGTGTTGACAGTCACTGGTTGAAACTGACGCGTGCTTAAGATAACTGTGTGTACCTAACCCGCGTGCGAGTCCATCATGAATTTACATTAGTTTAATATATTAAAGGAGAATGAAACTCTTGAAGCAAGTTAGCTTTTGTGAAAACAGAAAAATCAAAGAATAAGATCAACAAAGTTTGAGTAAAATAGGACTAGCAATAGAAGAGTTATGAGCATTTATATGTCGAGATCACTAATGCTATGGATATCCTCCCATTGGCAATGCGACCAAGATCTATGATGTCACAGATGAACAACTCTCCCCTTTTGGACACTGAAAATGTACCCCAAACATCTCTTTTTGCTCATTCTAATCATATGACAAACGATTCATCAATGATATAATGTTGTGAGACCTCTGTACTTGTCCTCTCATAAAGAGAAAAGAGAGGGAGTTGTACGTGTGTGACATCACAGATCTTGGTCGCATTGCCAATGGGAGGATCTACATGGCATTAGTAATCTCAATATTCAAATGCTCAGAACTTTCTTATTATTCGTTCAATCTTCCTCAAACTTTCAACAATATGTTTCTTTGATTTTTCTCTTTGATATGGATTCAGCTGGTTTCAAGGGTTTCATTCTCCTTTAAATACAATATTTTATTGATATTAATAATGTCTTTTAGTGAAAGCATCGAACATTCTTCCTCTTTCTACCCCCCCCCCTCTCTCTCTCTCTCTCTATTCCAACATTTCTCTCCGAGTTTGTCAATTATCTATATAAAAAAAAAAAGCTCCATGCATGTTCCCAAATTTTCCTGTTTCACTTAAAATCATTTAAGGAAATTAACTTACTAGCATAAGCCATAACTGTCATATCTGAATTCGCATTAACCTATCTGCACTTCCTATTTTTCAAGTAGTACATCTTGACATTCTAATTAGTTGAACACCCAAGGACGCTGGATTGCCCCGCACTCAGTAATTTACGCGCGCGCGAAAACATTCAGCTTCTTGCAATTAGCGGACCCGCTAGAAACAAACCGCCCAATTAATCAATTACAAACATCATATGCAATTACATCGAAGTTGCAAACGATGATAAAGAAACATCACTATGTTCACAGCAACGAGTGCTAACGAAACTGTTTTACACCGAAAACGGCATGATTGCATTATCTTTCCGTTTTTTGCCATGAACGAATGCGTAACACAATTTTACCTTGCGCGAGATCGCTTTAACACATTACACAGATTGGATTAATTTGTTTAGCAGCGCGCCCGTGTTTTCGTGCTAATTGTTAGTCTGTTTGATATTTAGGTCATCTTATCTCGACTTAATCTCGTTTATAGGGCAGTTTGTCAATGATTTTTGCAATATAATATCCAGGTGACATGACGTTCATGTGTGGTGAATTATACATACGGATTCTTTTCTTGCATTTCTCGTGGCAATCAAAGAGGTTCTTCGAACATTGAAAAAAGATCTAATTAGGAGTATATTATGTTGAAAAAAAAAGAAAAATTAATACAAAGTCTACTCTTGATGAATGGAGATGAAACAATACTGTTTTATTTCCAAAACGTTTCGCAAATATTTCAGGTTTGCATTGTTGATTTATCTGAAAACAACCCCCGTTTTATATACTTATAAATCGAGGTCAAAGAGAAACGATTCCTACTTTAAATTCAAGGCTACAAATTCAAGTGCATAGTCAGCCCGCCACCGTGCTTTCGACCGACGATCATGTTCATAATATTATGCGGTATTAGACACATTATATCACATATTCGGCCGAGCCTATAATATAAGCAGGAAGACGAAAAAAAAATCTGCAAAAGCTATCTGTCACGTGATTAGAGGGGAACTTCATCTTGGCGCGTGCATGTATGCGTCATTAGGAAGGTCACACCGCGTGAGCTGCTAATTACTTGCACTAATGGTGATGGTCTATTACCCATCTCTCTGTTACAGCTATTTTGGTAACTCCCCGTAAATTAGAGCCCTGTTTACGATTTGCCCATCAGCGTGTATACATGTACATTGAAGTACCTATGTTCTGATGACAAACATCAGACTCGCAGTAATTAAAGGGGAATCCAACCCAAATAAAATTTTGTTTTTATAAGAAAAGGAAAAATCAGACAAGTTGATGGGTGAAAGTTTGAACAATATTGGACAAAAAACAAGAAAGTTATGAATTTTTAAAAGTTGTAAATATTCGTAATCACTATACTCATGGAGACTTCAAATTGGCCGCATATGGGATGTCATAGTTATGTAAGGCAAGGACTACTCTTCCATGTACTCCAATACATATTATGGCTAAAATGTCATTTTTCCCAAAAGTTTTACTTCAAATTATATTTTTCTTTCATGAGGACATTAAACAATATACTACCTGGGTTATATTGAGATTACTGCCCCAGGGGAATGGATACTTAGGAGAAAACCACAAATCCCTGATAATAAAGTACATGGCCTTTGGGAAAGTTGTCCTTGCCCCTTGTCATAATTTACTTACCCAGTTGCCAATTTGAAATGTACATACTATTAGTGATCTCAATTTTAAAGCAGCTATAACTTTCTTATTGCTTGTCCGATTTTTTTCAAACTTTCACCATTCTGTTTGATTTATTTTTATCCTTCCTAACACAACATTTTATGGCCAAGGCTGGATTCCCCTTTAAGGGGCTTGATTTTTTTTTAAATCTTCGAAGAATGTTTTTGGTTAGAAAACAATGAAAAGAGCTTCAATGAAAACAAGACATTACGAAATGAAAGTAGTTATAAAATATACGTTTGTTATTTTGAAACTTCATCAATGTGTTGGTAATATTATTGGTTGCAATAAGATTGGCGGTACTATAAGCATATTAGGGCGACGCCAGGGAATTTTTATTCCAAACCAAGACGACCTCAGTGTGACGTATTTTTGTCTTAATTTTATATAACAGGCGTAACACAGCGTTACACGTCCCAGACCTCACTTTATATACACATCCTTTATTCTCCTTTTTACACTTCTTCCTGCCTCCACATTTGTTAATAAGCAGATCAATAAACAAATATCGATGATTTATTTTATCAAAAGAATTAATAAGCCTTCTATTTTTCTAAAATTGTACATCCCTGAAGTGTTCAGTGAATGGTAAATAAATTGGGAGTCCTATAAAATAAATTGATGTTTGAAAAACTATCCACAGTTCATACTCCATTGCTGCGTTTCATACTCTATTTTGGAATTCTTAAAAACGCAAAAAAAATGGCTACATGCTCAACCGCATGAAGCCAGATATATTCTAACTAAGACCAGGAAGCGGCGGAGCAGTTACATTTGCTCTATCAACGATATAAACTTTCGATGAAATTATTAGAAAGATAAGATCATATTTACAGAAAGAAAGAGACATCTCTCTATAATAATTTATAATGGAATGTCGTTGAGGAGGTTTACTGAGTTCAAAGACGAAGGCGGACATGAATAGTTGCTGTGAAGATTGTTATCATTTAATTATACCAATAGCTTCGTGATTATTCAATATTATACAAGGTTTGCATTTATCATCTTCAAACAACAGATAATGCAGGAACAGTATATTGGTTAGGCAAACGACGTGCGTTGATGAATTGCCAGTAAAATGTCATGCAAACTTATTTCGAACAGGGTTAAATTATTATTCTTCCATTATCTGGGATTTACCAAATTTAGACGTTGGTGGGGGTGAAAGATACATTCCTTTTCAAGTTTGTAAGTAAAGAGGAGTGAGGGGACGAGTGAAAATAACGACATCGATTTATTAAAGGAATGAAAGGGATCTATTTTATTCATCTCTACCATCAATCATCGTGATTGTAATGAATCGGCTGGCAGATCGAGAAAAAGAAAGAGGAGTGACACCTCTATTTTACTTCAGGACAAAGTTTTGCTGATTCTAGAAGTTTAGGTTCTTTTTTTGTTGGTCTTTCTCAAGAAACAAATACAATGGAAAGGGTCGTGATGGTTGTGGAAGCAAACGGTTGATAAAATGGTGATAACATTTGTCTAGCATTAGCACGGTTAATAACACGGGTTTTGTCGATGATCTACCCCCGACCGTACACCTATCATGAAGCTGCACATGCTTCGGCATATCAAATGTTCCCCCTCCCCCGGGTCTCGGCATTAGGCCAAGTCCGCTTTGTCGTTTCTGTTTGGACGGGGTTTTGTTATCGCCAGTGATACCCCCGCCAACAAAAGGGCTTGTTTTCTTGCCCAATTCGACTGATACAGTCGCTCTACCGATGGTTGCCGGCCCCCTCCAGCAACGGCTTGTGAAAATACCATCGAGCCGTGTGGAAGGGAAAGAACAAGCCGACACGACCATAGAGGGGATGCTAAAGCAGTCTCCGAGCCATCTAGATATCCCAGGCCTACAGCCCCCAAACAAGACTAAACAGGGTATCCCTAACCCAGGGATTTCGTAATGAAATACTCCCCCTTTTTCCTTCGTTAAGAAAAACCCTTTTCATTTATTGAAGGTAGAGCGACTATTAATTGCCAAGGCTATATCTATTTCAGCATCTGTTAAGGATGAAAGAGAGATGAAGAGGATTAGGGTTTAAGGAGGTCCCCGCTGGTCTTCACCAAATCGGGGGATGCAATTGAAGAGAACTGGGCTCAAACCCATTTTGATGTTTGTTTTGGAGACTTAACCCGCCGCACACAGTATGTAAGACGATTATAACGCTCCCCGTACACTCATCGAAGAATTATCCTCACCATGATTCGAATTATAAAATGATGGACTGTAATGTTGCGTTGATGTGGGGATTATCATGACAAACACAAGAAAAAAAAAATTCAATAGTTTTATGCCATTTTGTGTCATTCTCTATCAATATTTTTAACATTTTATTATCTAGGTAACTGTGAACTATGATTGTTCGCTTGTAACATGATGTCGAGTTAATTTTAGAAATACACATAAACGAGTCATTGCAGAAACTGAAACATAATTCAGTATGCTACAAAAACTCGATTTTTTTTTTCTTCTGTAATTTAGATTTATTAATCTGCGAAACCATCAATTTTATTTGTTTAATGCACACTATCATGTCAAATGAAATGCAAACACAACTTGCGAAAATTTTTCAAATAAATGATAAGTAAGTTGTGAAAAATTATGAAAAGATATGAATATTTCTTTATTACTCTTTTGCAAATGACTGATGTAGAAACAACCCACATCTTTTTTCTGTTTCTTTAATCAGTGGTGAAGACTTTATCGAAACGAAAGGAAACAAATAACCAGCAAAATATATTCCCAGGGGAAGAAGCTGCCTTAAAGATTTCTAAGAACTGAAAAAATGATGCAAAAGGATTTAATCTCCATTGTTGCTGCGACTATGGATATGTTATTGTTTCTTCAGCATTATTCACATCAAGGTCTGGAATTGTACCACCAAAATTTGTGAGATTTTTATTTTATTTTAAAGAAACATCATCAAAAGGAATACAGTCAGAAAATGTACTATAAAAAAGGTTGCGCTTCTCTAAACTTCTTAGAAATTCTGTACAAACATTTGTCGTAATAAAGAGATTTAACAGGCTATTGAATGTTTGATAGCTTTATCAAAGAGAATAATTTCTTGTTTATCGTTCGTTCAACAAATAACGCAATCAACCTGCAAATTACATTATAAATACATTTTGTGGCTTTCAATCCAGTAAATACTGGGTTGAAATCCGCCACAACTTGTATTTACAATATAGTGAAACTCCCCAGCAAGCCTTGAACATTCAACCTGCAAATTATTTCAGATTCAAATAAAATGGAGAGACTGGTATACATGTATTTAGTTTACGCACATGTTGAAGTTATCAGTTTGACCTTTTGAAAAATTAAATCTAATCTATGAGTGTAACATAATATCCTGAATTCACATCCCCCTTTTTAATTTCACTTTTTTCAATTTGCTTTTTATTCTGTCTTGGAACTTTTTTTTCTCATGGGGGGATAGACGTGTTAGATGTGTTATAATATTTTAAAAGATACCTTTATAAATTGAACTGAAACTACACAATTTGTTCACTATTTATGAATATTCCATGTTTATATGAGCTCCTTCGTTTATTCAATTGTGAAGTAAAGAGATGAAATCCTTTAGATTTAAAAATATTAACCAATTTCTATGTGAATAATATTGAGTACTTACAAGTTTAGGGACGTTTTTTTTTATAGGATACGTTATTACTTATTAGTACGTTTGCAAATTGGACAAAGTGGCAAATTTGTAAGAAAAAAATTAAGAGTACATAAAAAAATATGGTCAGTTTATTTTAATTTATTTTGCTTAAACATTTTATGTGGTACCGCCGTAATACTGCAGAAGCTCGGCCAAATGAGGTTGTCACGGCATATCTTAGTAAGATGTTAACATGTTAAGAATTATAGGATATGTCATTTCGTGAGGGTTGGGTGTTCCGAAGTTGCATAAATATGTTAATAAAGTCAAAACTCAAATCTAGAGTATTTGGTGCTTGTAATTTGAATGTGAACGTTCCAGTACTAATGGTACGCACAAATTATTCTATACATGACAGGCATCTAAACCGCATCCAAAATTACCATCTTAATGAGTTCTGAATTACAATAGTTAGTTCGGCTCACATTAATCAGTTTCGGAGCAAATTGCTGCAATTCAAACCAAATCCCTTCTCTGAATCGATATCTAAATCCATGGAAAATGGAACGAGATTACTTTACGACAGCCAAAGAAACGAGATGAAGGCAGCCAGGTGGAATGTCGACTGCCTGCTGCAAACTTCGTTTGAGTATAGCTTACCCAAATTGGCGCCATATTCCAGCGTTTACCTTTACCCCTTCTTTACATTCAATACAATATGTATTGAGATGCAAGTCATCTCACAAGATTGCCATGAAAGGCCGTCTAGGTTTGTATGATACAGTAGCTCTTGCCGAAGGGATTCCCGCCAAGCCGCTTGCTCTGATCACTAATCCCAATAATCAAAATTTAGGTCGTATGATATTGCGGCTCAGGGAATTTCATCTTGTACCAGGCATATCGCTAATACTGGTATTATCCAAGCGCTACCCTGAGAAAATACGATCTACGAGAACACAAAGCTGAAAAATAGCAGCCCGACCAGAGCTGATTCGAACTGGACGAAAGGGAATACCGAGTAGATGATTTTGTATTTGGAGTAATAGGACTGTAGTTATTGCCGATCGAGTCATCCGGTTGTCGTGTCATTAGGGTATGGCTTAAATGAACCTACAGGTGGACGGCGGGGCGGCTTGCTTTCATCTCTTGATGAGTATAATGTACAAGCCTAGGGAGGATTAGCTTATACGCACTAATTCCCTCTCTCATTTCTATACTTCATATTTCTTACTGGTCTTTCGGCCTCGTCATTTTCCACATTGCTTCTTGTATAAATAACATCTCCCCTTTCTGTTTTCTTATTTTATTTTCATATGTCCAGCTCGCATTGACCTAATTTCCGCTGATTAAAGAGTGACCAATGGGTATTCTGTCTTGTATATCCTCACTCTTTCTCATTGGCATCGAATACTTTTCGAGTTTCGTCCAATCGGACCATGCTGAAAAACTTTCATTATGTGAAGCTTAACAAACAAAAGGACGTATTTTCATTTCCATTTTCCACCATATCCAACATCCAAAAAAGTTGTAGGCCCTGTTTACGATAACTTTGTTTTCTTTTATCTTCTCTACAGATAAGAGCCTCGGAGACCATCACGAAGGCCACGACGGTATAGACGATAACGACGACGATATCCTCCACGACAGCGAAGCATCGTCACCCGAGGACTGCGGCAGAAAGTCGGCAGGCGACCTCGGTGGGAAGGAAAATGGCGACACCAACAACCTGAGCAATGGGACAAACGGAAGCAGCAAGAGCAGGCGACGGCGAACGGCGTTCACGAGCGATCAGCTGTTGGCCCTGGAGAAGGAATTCATAGGCAAGAAATATCTCACATTGAGCGAGCGCGCACACATCGCACGCTTCCTTCAACTGAGCGAGGTGCAGGTCAAAATCTGGTTCCAGAACCGCCGTGCCAAGTGGAAACGACTGAAAACGCACTCGTCCATCCTAGGGGGTGGGAACCGAAGCGCCAATGGTGGCGGCGGTGGGGGCGGAGGAGGTGGTAGCGGGGGTGGGAACTCCAAGTTGGTTGTTCCTATTCCTGTCCATGTGAACAGGTTTGCTGTGAGATCGCAAGAGCAGTGTAGACCAAGGATGGTGGAGCCAATGGGACAAGCTTCGCAACATCCTCACGCTCTACAACAAAACCACCACTCATCGGGCCCTCTGGGACCGACACACGGTGAAGGAATAGCAGCATTACGGAATAGCATCACGTAAACTTTCAACTACAACAGAGTGTAAATTGTCTCCATTATTGTATTAGATGTGTGACTCGATTGAATATTTGAATTGAGACATTCTACAGTTCCCACCCGCCCCGAAAGATGTTGTGTAGTTTTGTAGCTGTGGGTAATTCTTGTTCCCTGTAGTTTACAACACGATCTGATCCCATCTGCAAATGCCAAAACATTTACATGGCTTAATTGGACTGAATTCGCCATATCACAAATCACCAAACCAGTTCATCAAAGACTTTGGTTTGCAGAGATGTGAATAAGGGTTTGAATAAGTGCTGCAATACATATTTAATTTAAGATAGTTTACATCAGTATAGGCCTACATTTCATTTTTGAACTCTATTGAAAAGCTAGAAGAAAATCAAATTTTATAGACCTACGCACTAGCACGTTCTTGAAAGCAATTTATTTCTAATTTCAATTTTGGCGTTATCACAGTTTTCTTATAATTGCGCTGATTTGGTTTGAAAAATTGAAGCAAATCACGGTTATTGTCCTTTTTTCTCAAAATCCCCCAAAGAATCAAGTAGATATAAGAGAATTCGATATGAATAATATAAAATATAAATTTTCCCTTTCAGCAGCAGCAGCATCTGAGAAGGAGTAGATTTAAAAAATATATATATATGATTCAGATGTCAGTAACATAAGCGCAAACGAGACAACAAATTGTGTTAACTACTTTTAAATATTAAAAGAAGAAAACTTATGACATTTTTTCATTCTTTAATTCTTTCCAATATCTTAATATGAAAAGAAAATGAGCTGCAACGCTCTATGAATATGCAAACATTACACAGTAAATAGTTGCCTTTTTGCAGTCGTTGGGTTGAAATTGTGCTGCGTTATATCTACGATGACCTCCAACAAGACTGAAATGACATATTCAGAAAATTTTAAAGTCGATCATCAGGGAGATTAGTTCACCATTACTTATCGCTTACCACCACAAGAAGAAGTGCAATATTTCCTTATGACATTATATATATAAATGAATAGTTTATTTTATGGTACCCGATTTTCATCTGACCATCAAGCTGTATTCTGAATTATTTTTCGAATTCTTACATTCTTAGCTTGAAAGTAGGTCGAAAGCTGCACAAATTGACGCCGTTATTTGTCGTATGCTTCGAAATATGACTAATTCAACAGACATACGTCACAGTGGCTATAGTATTATTTTTAAATTCAAACTAGCTATATACATGAGTCTAAGTTTTTGTTCGACACACAATTGAAACCGTTTTGTTTATTATTCTAACAAAATGGCGCGACGTATCGGAACAGAAGTAGTTAACAAAGAAAGGGGTAGATTTGAGTATTGATAACGATAAGTTTGCTAGGTAGCTTCGAATTTACAGATCTTTATCGTATTCCCAAGCAGGTGTTGTGCATTGGGTGCTTGGGTTTTGGAAAGCTTGAGGGTGATAGTAAAGGTTTAAGGTCTGATTCTGTAATACTATAACACGATAACATGCCCTAGATCCATACAGAACACCTGATCTAGAATTCGAGAGTATTTCATGAGACAAACAACGGGCGCACAAAGGGACGTTCCAGACGATCTAAACTTCAGTTCGAAAGGTTAAATGTTGATATACGATTTCACATCGAAATCTAAATTCTGGATCTGTCACCCCTGTTTTAAATGTGCCAATTAGATTTGTAGATCGAGCTATCCTTGTTAATCCATCAAACCGCTTACGTTTAAAGTGGACAGTGTTTTGTTGAGATGGCTAATAGAAGAAAGATGTAACACGAAAGGTAAATTGTCACTATAAAGAGGGACAGGACGTACCCAGACTGAGGAAAAAAAGGTGTAATTGAAGAAGCGCGCCACCTATCTAAGAAGTAGCAAAATGAAAAATAATAATACTCGATCCACTATATTGTACAGATGTACCGGCCAGTTTGAACATGTCAGTATATATATTTGTGTTGAATGAACAGAATTATCACGTGGAACGTTGTTTTTATCCTTTCAGAGTATTGTAAATATGAGTGTGTAAGTTAAACAAGGAGTGTTAAACAGTTTCATATGTGACATAATGAGAACAAAGAAATAAAAACCACAATAATGGTGCTACTTGAACATGTTATGAATGTATATGAGATTATCTTTCTTTAATCACGTGCAGAGTTTATTATTTGTGATTGTGAATTCATTTGGAAGGGGTGCATTGCCACTAGTTAGTACCCCACCCGTACAAACACTATTCATGCCCTGCTTGAATCATACAATTCATCTCTAAGGCAAGGGGGTTTTAGATTTCGAGAGCCTTGTAGATACAGTGTAATCCATGTCATACACATTAAAATGTTCGGACATTTCGTCTTCTTAAAAAATATGCTAAGGGAGAAGGGTGTTATCTACTTAGAAGAGCGAGAAAACCTTTTTAGGAGGGCGGGGTGCAAAACATGATGAAATGTATATATTTTGTTGTACGGTTATCCATTCCATTCCTACATGTCCTAGGGAAAATATGTAATTTAATCAGTATTTTTTTTAAATTTGATTTGTTGGATAGCCAACTTTGAAAATTAATTTCGTTATTTTTACCTTTACTATACAATCGCGTTGTCTTGATAGCTCTCATTTTTTTTATGTTGGACATGCATGTTTAAGGTTTGGGGAGGGTGCAAAAATGAGTCACTCTGTGACGTGGATTCCGTAACAGGTGATTCCCAGCACCTCTAGGGTGACTCATGACCCCTGTTTCACCAAAACCAATCATCAGAACTCAGAAGGCTCGTCTAGTCTTGAGACAAGAATGATGCTTTGGTCGTATTTTGGACGGTGTCTTCAACGAGACAGATCAGATGGAGCTTCATTGGCAACATCTGAACACGCCGGCTCTTGAATTAATATTTTTTTTACCAACGCTAAATTATTATAATGCATAATTGAAAGTAACGAACCCAAATTCTACGCCCCAGAGAAGAAATTCACATAATTTTTTTTCAACCTTACTGACCTACATCAAATTTTCCTTATTTATAAAATGCAAGGAAATGGCGTGATTGGAGGGGAAATAGACCTGACCATTCACAGAGCTATTGCTTATATAAAATATTTTTGCCAATCCTCTTCCGTCGGGGAAACAATGTGGTGGATACTGCCATGTCAGGCAAGCGCATAATACAGATATAGCCTATAATATAACATGCTCTGACCAACAGAAACAATCTGCGTGAAATGGTGATTGCATTTCATTCTTTAATTCATCACGCATGCCAAACCGAAATGAAGATAAATGAGAGAGGCGAGCGTTTAAGAAAATATGAAATATGAAAATTCCTGCATTCAAAAGCCAACCAATCATGCAAATAATAATAAATTTAAAGGTTTCTTTTGGCTTAAAAAAAAACATATATCACCCAAGGACCAAATAACTCTTGAAATCTGAAAATAGTGAAAGAGGGGACAATGCAATTCAGCAGGCAATGTGGCTCCTAAATCATTACGAGACAAGTCTTTATACCCATCCAGATACTTAGGCACGGATACCCAAGCCATTATCACATCCACAAGTTCACGTTTATAATCGAGTCTTCGCCGATATTTGAAGTGACATACGCAAGCACGGAAGCACTGAAATTAGTTTACCAGTTTTTGCCTCTTAATTCCTCGCCCTCCTAGGTAAGAGAAAGATACATGCGGTAGATCGATTTATCTCTGCGATGTCGCCTGGAATATTGTACCTCGATCTTTGATGGAGAAGGAAGACTGAATGTTTCACAGCAATATCACATCATTGAATGCCACAACCATTGCAAAGAGGCACTGTTTAGCGATAAAAACTGTTAATTGCATCGGCAAGATCAATTAATAGACCGAATTTGATCATTTTTTTCACCAATCATTTCTGTCAGACAAATTAAACATTGCATGAAAACCATCCTCAGCAAGATTTTAATGTTTTCCCTCATCATCGTCACCCCGAGTCGTTCCTTAACCCTTCCTTTGGGTCTATTTCATGAGATAATGAGAGAAATTCAAAAGATAATGTCTTTATCCTAGATATTCAAATAATTGAATACAAGCATCTGCAAATATGTTTGGATTTGAGAAATGTAATTGTTAATGTTATTGTTTCCTTTTAAACCTAAACTCAGCAATGAAAATATACACATTTAGATACCGCTTCGATTTAAATTCAGGTATTTTGATAATCGGAAGAACAGTGCATTTTCTAAATAGTATCCTATTTCATCACACATAAATTGCAATATATTATTTATAAATCAGAATATATCAAGTTGATTAACTATCAATCAACGATAACAATAATAAAGACACAAAAAGATTGTTAAAGAAAAAAGGAAGAATCATTTGGGAAAAGAGTGAACGTTCGACCTGTTCGGGCAAATGACTTTTTAATGATATTTTCCAAATTTTCGTCACCCCTGTAACTTTCAGTCGTCATTTAGGTTATATTGTTTCCGAAGTCAAATGCACTTTTCTTTACTATAATGCAAAGCTAAAATATGGAGAGAGAGAGAGTGAGAGAGAGTTAGCGAGAGTGTGAAAGGGGAAGGAAATAGATATCGAAGCAAATGAGCGAACATTTTGACCTTCTTAAGATGAAATTTAGTTTATATGAAAGAGATCGCTAGAGAGATGGGGGGGGGGTGAAAGGGAATACATTATCTCTTTAGATTCCCCGCATTATGATGCCAGTGTCTCTACATCATTTCTATTTTCAAAACAAATTAACCAAATTAGATAGAAAACCAGACAACTCGTGACATTCTGAACATTGAATTTTCGCTTTTCACTCCAAATCTCAACACGGATCTCTGATCACAAACATTTTCATGTGATCATTATGCAGCGGCGAGCTTGGAGCAAACAGCGAAGTTCACATATCACGTCTTCTTTTTTCCCGAGGGGGACGGTATCTTCGACATCCCGATTGTGATATCCTACTAATAGTCGTCCTTGAAACATGCCATGGTCAAGGTCTCCGCCGATTCCATGGATGACACTTCTGATTCGAGTGAGAAGTACTCATCTCCTCATTTATTCATAGTCTCAATACTCGAACACTAAAACCCTCAGTTTACAGTCTCAGCGCTCGAATACAAATTAGCGTGGATCTTTGCGATCACATAGTACCCGTTAGTACACAGACTTATAATTATTCTCAAAATTCACAATTCTCTCTGCTCGATTGAGGTGTTCATCCATACCTTGGTATATACATTATTTCAGTACACCTCTTAATGAGAACACACATAAACAAATTTGGCCTAACACGCTATACATATGGTAGACATGATAGTAGCTGATTTCTACATATATTTATATCAAGTATAGATGGCATAATTTGATGTAAAGAATTCTTAAATACTAAACTCATACCTCAGACATCAAATGCAATAATGAACATCGACAATTAATCGACACCATCGACACAAAATAAGGAACAGACAGATGTTTGTCCTCGTTCACTGGAGCAATGATACTTTCCTCCAGATATAAGACGGGATATTCTCGACAAAAACCCCAACAGAGATGAAAATAAGACATCTCTCTCCCCACGTGTAGCGGTGAAACCCAATTAGGAATTACAGGCAAATAAGCTTGTCTTGCTAATCATGGTAATGAAGAATCTGAAGGTGATATGCAGTGGCGGTGTTCCACAAAGCTTTCAAATTCTGTAGTAAGATAAAGAGAGAGAGAGAGAATATTACAGAGTCATTTTAAGAGTAGAGATTATACCGCCGATAATACACGATATTTGGGCAAGATACCCGATGATCCCTCTACGTGTAGACCGCGGCAAGAGATTCCCCCAACCGATTATAAATTATGCATTCAAGTTCGCGTATAATATGAGGATGATAACATTACAACCCTGAAAGTGAAAAGCAGTGTCGTATTCCGAAGCTGACAAACATGACGAAAGACGCATGATGGGAGAAAAAAAATCGTTGTGTTAGGGTGACGAAGGGAGAATATGCTGTCGTCTCCAACATTTGCGAATCGTCACCAAATGTGGCAAGTTTTCGTTATTTGACACGATAACATTAATGTTCGTCGAGCTATCTATGTAAGTCGGGGGACTGTCAGATCAGGAAAATGTTAATGTTCTCAGTAATGTCAAAACCATGACTATTTATCCTTGCGTCATTCGATGCTCGGGTCTGCGCTGTAGTTTGGCGTCTGCGTTGACAACCTTAAAAAGCGTCCTCATCGGCAGTGTGGACGGCACTGGTAGACGAAAAGGAAACAAAACTTCGGCTACCCTCGATCACCGGAGCTGATTAATGAGTTCTTCTCCGGGGAGTAAAGGGATATGGTGTCAAGACGTTGTTATGATATGGCCCAGGCCTTTTCTTCGGTCATCCTTCAGATAGAGAAGGGACACACTGACAATATGGCGTACTCGATGATTGAATGAATATGATAATTGGAAAATGATAGCATAGCCGCAAATGACAGAGGTGTTATAACTTTATTATCTTTATTTCGCAAAGATTGAAAGTCAACAGGACAACTTTCAGCACACCATCGTCCAGTTAAACTATGTGTATTCAGGCCAACCCTTTTATAATCACTGCTAATAATCTATGCAACATGCGTCCAGTAGTCCAATTAGGGCAAGGGACTACTGCCCCAAAGAAGAAATGAATTACCAGTAGTTGAAACAAAATATATTTCATATCTTACTGCGAGGTGGTTCGTTCAGATCATCGAGGCAACTAATGTTCAATAAATATTTGCAACATCTAGGCCTGTAAACAAAAGATCAGTCAACTTTACCAAAAATATCTAACAAACAAATTAAAAAATAACAGTCGCAACAATCATCATCATCAGCAGCAGCATAAATGCCAGATTCTGTATTACTTTACTGCAATCCCAATATATTACGACTAATAGTTATAGCAGACAATGTTGTCGTTACACAATGCGTCAACATATAAAGAGATGTACTCTTGGAATGGAAAAAAAAAAGAATATATAGCTGAACAAATAAATGAATAAGTAAATACACGAATAAATGAATTGATAAATGGATAGGTAAATGAATACTTAAAGGGATGAATTGAAAATCAACAAACTAATCAATAATACATAAATAGAAGAATGAATAAGTAAATGAAAAAAAGGTTAATGAACGAATAACAAAATCGCAAATACACGAGACTCTAAGCACAGACGGGTCTGTCGCAAGATTTGTTTAATTACAATATGCAAGGTTGAGTCATCGCTACATCATATTCTCCTTGGGAAATCACGTCGTCGATATATGACGAAGAAAAGGGGTCCTATCGCACTTCCATGTGGCACACCAGCTTATAATGTCTTGGATGTGAAGTCATCTATAAAAACTGCCTGCTGCCTATTGGCTAAGAATTGTGAAATACATTCTTATACTTTCCAGATGGTGAAAGAAGGGATGTGGGCCTGGAGTTGGATGCATCTTGTTTGTTCCCTTTCTTAGGCACAACAAGAGCAGTTTTACAAACGGCTGAGCGCATAGTTTGCCTGTTCAAGGATATCTACTACAGCATTGAAAGGACAGTAGCAAGCTCTGGTGGACAGTTCCTTGGTACCGAGGCCGACTATTCCATCTGGGCCAGTTGCCTTGGATGTGTCAAGAAGTGAACTTCTAATTTCAACAAATTGTTAAAATGCATCATTCCTTAGACGCTTCTCACAAAAATGTTTACAAGTTGCAAAATATTTTTTCCAATAACGTAAAAGATACAAAAGTGGTGTTAGTCTCATAAACTTTTCAAGGCTAAAGAACAGCTTCCAACACGTTACTTCAAAGCAGGATTTAACAACGCATCCCATCTTTATGCTTTAATTAGAAATCGAACCGTATTCTGTTTGCATAAATTCTCAAACTTCCCACTCCTAAAACAGTTCTGATAAAATGAACCACATTCCATCGAATCTCCTCATTATTAACCATTCTATAAAGTTAAAACCCTTCATAAACCACTCTTGCCCGAATCCTTAATATTCTGAGCAAATTCGCAAAAGCAAAAGTCGTATCATTTGTTCAGTTATAAAATTCGCCGACACCTGCCAGAAATAATTTGTTTGAAACACTTCTTTTTTAGCAATTACAAAGAGACCACAGGGTTGTTAAAATGTAAATGAGAGGATGAATAGACCGGTAATATCTTATTAATATGTGTATATTTTCATTTAAAAATGTGACATTTAAAGGCATATTTCCTGATATTAAAGACCCCGGCAGACGGAGGCCAAAAAATGAGGATGGCGGTGGCGATGAGTTTGTTTTTGTTTTGTAGAAGTCTTTATTGGTAATTCAGTAAAAATCATATACAATACCTGGATTTTACGGAGAAGAATTAAAAAAAAAGGTATGTATGCATAAAGATTCATATAGATACACACACACACCCTCCCTCACACACACACACACACACATATATATATATATATATATATATATATATATATATATATATATATACAAACATACATACATACATATTCATCATTTTATAAATACACGAACACATTTGTTGTTGGAGCTATAAGCCCCATTCTCACCAGCATCAACACCAACATCATTTCGGCACTTTCGGAAAGTTTTTGATGAATAATTGGCAGGTGAAAAGTCAAATACACCAAATGTAATACTCAGAACGGTAAACATTTTGTGCCATAACTACCAAAAAAGAAATACAGACTTAGACTAAAACTGAGATTTCAGGTTGAACTCTTGGATTACTACAAATTGGTTCATTTTGATGGTTTCTAGAAACAAGCCTTCTTATTCCCCCCAATACATCTAGGATAAATTTGCCATCGCCAAATAACGAGGGGCATGCAGTCACAATAGAGGTGTCTAGAAAGACGTTGTGGTGAACCCCTGGGGCTCCGTTTCATAAAATAAGCACATGTTTATAACAGTTAAAATCATTCAATTTGATTGGTAGTAAACTAATTACAGAGATCGTGCATTTTATTTATTATAGCAAGTCTTTATGAAACGGGACCCAGATCGGAGAGATTGAGAGAAATTGTTTGTCTTAAAAAAAAACACCCTCCAAAATGAGGACCTTCCTCTATTCTTTATGAACAATTGGTTTAATTAGCCAAAAATATGCGGGGGGTTATGGTGTTTGTGGAAATTTTAACCTTTTCATTAAAAAAACCCAGCTAATTTTGTGATAGATTTTGAAATAAAGTTCAGAAAGGACAATTCACCCTTTTTCTTTTTTTGTTTCTTGCTCATCAAACATTTTATGGTCCATGACCCAAGCCCCCCCCCCCTCCTCAATGGAGCTCTTAATTTGAGACCCTACTCATTCTCATTGGGTCAGTAAGTTTCACCACCCATCCCCCCTCGTCATTCTCATTGGCTGTCTCGAATAATAAAGCTGCTATTTTTGTTTTCAGGATATTTCATTTTTTTAGGTTTTAAAGGATAACTCAGATAGGCCCTAATTGAAATTTCAAGGATTTTTAAGACTTCCAAGCTGAACATAAATAAAACTTGTTTTATCATGTTAAATGTATGATTTTACCTTGGATGCAAATAAAAGGCCATATGGGCCAATCAATCAATCAAAAATATGTACAAACTTTGCATGATAATGACTGAAGTAGATCTAGATGCCTATGCTTTTATTCATTTATTTTATATTTTGTGGTCAACTCATTCCACATGCTTGCTCACAATATAATAGGAAACAGAAGGTACAGTTAATGTAACTATTAAAGGCATAATTCACCTCATAACAACACGAAGAGCAATATTGGCATATTTCAATAATATCAGAATATTGCGGGGAAATTCAAATGTTTTCATTGTTCATTTCGGGATTCGTAATTTTGAAAAGTGGAAGCACTGACCCAGAAAACCCTTAACACATGTATGCATACGTAAACACATCCTAAATAAGTGACAACGCTGAAAGGCTAAATCATTTATATTTCTGGTCTTTTTAAGTCCTTTAATTAAAAAAAGTGTGGTTGCATTTATTAATATAAAAAGCTCATAATTAATTACTGCTCTTCATACAGACCACATAACTGGGGTTAAACTACATCACCACTGTTTATATAATACCACAACACATAATGGTGTTAATAATAACACATTCTGTTTGTTTTAAAATAATTTTATTCTGGTGATAAGTTGGATTTAGTAAAATCAGGAAAAATTGAGAAATTTTTTATGAAGGTTTGATGAAAATCCGTCAAAGAATAAGTTATGAACTTTCAAACTTTTTACTTTGTGACGTCACAAATGAGCAGCTCCTCCAAACATTGTTAGATACAAATTTAAAATATATATATATTTTTTTCAAAAAATTTGAAATAGATTTTATTTGTGCGGTGGATATATCACCAAATCAGACATATCATTTCACACCCCTTCCATAAAAAGATATTTCAATTCGTTATTTTTGATTTACAATACATGAAATAGGGGGTGGGGGGGGGGGCTGCTTGCATATGACATCACAAATTAAAAACTCTCTCACTGTTTGATGGATTTTTATCAAACCTGCACCATTGTATTGTTCTTAAAATTTCCTGCTTATGTTAGAACCAACTTAACATCACGAGAGTGTTTCTTGAAAGGACTTGCCAGATGTTTATTCGACAAGTCCTGTTTTATCCAACAGTTACCATAGTAACAGTGCTTCTCAGCCAATCAAAATCAAGGAAAGTTGTCGGATCTGACAACATGTCAGACGAAAATGTTCATGAAAGGCTCCCCAGGGTGAACTTCCCACTCTTTTGTGTTATGTTCAAATTCCACGGTGAAATGTGAACACATAAATAGTAGTGTGGCCCTCTCAAAACACCAAATGACATTTGTTCTCAACACTGTACGTTTTTAAAGTGCGTGCTATTTATTAACAAACGACAAATGATTCTCATAATTGTAGCAAATATATTTTATTTACACATATTAAGCACTCGCTTGCCCTAAACATATATACTAAAAAGCAATTAGGTATTTCAAAATTCATACTTAAACTCAATAAGGCTTCTAAGGACAAAGCATTACATTTTTAGAATGTGAAAGTCACGAAAAGTCCAAAATCAGATTTTTTTTAAAGATGCTAATAGGAACACATATTTAGTGAGTTTCACTGGTAAAATGAGAGACTTGGCAGGGCTTTATTTACACACAGAAAGAAAAACTTTACATTTGGAGCATTAGTAATAAAACAAATCTCATATAAAAGAAAAGTACAATATATATAAAACATTATTATTGCAATAATTCAGCGAGCACTGCCTTATAATTTGTATAGGAATTTTTTTTTAAATACAACAAAATGGTTAACATGATAAAGAGTACCTTCAATTAGTACAATAAATTTTCAATATGAAAATGCACATCTAGTATAAAAAGTTACTTTACATTTAGAAATGTATGTGTTATGACTCGTAACAAAATGAAATGTTAAGTTGCATAAATAAATAAGGTAATTAGAGAATGGGAAGTTCCATGCTTTACCGAAGACACTTCATTTTTTCACTTTAATAGGTCACTAAGAGGTCTCTGGACTTTGAACCACAAGGTCTTTGGTTCAATTCCTGCCGTGACACTCACGTCCTTTGGCAAGGACGTGTATCTACATTTGTCACTCTCTACCAAGTTATAGTAAATGCGTACCTGATAGCAAGGAATTCCTTGAATGCTGGAGCAGGGTAGCCATGCTTAAGCAGGGGTAACCGTATGCAGTGATTAGAATCATATTAAGCACTCTATGAGTGTTGCATAATTTTATCAAAATGAACCCACTTTTTAATTTGGTACTCACATGACACAACTATGCAAATAAAAAAAAATAAAAAAATCCTTAGTTATAAAGTGTGAAGGTAGACATTACATTTCTAATGTAATGTACATAATGAAATATAACATGCCCTAAGACCACATTCTCTTCTGCAATGGACTGAAACTTTACGATTTATATTAATGGGTGTACTGGGCATTATTGTATCATATACCCATTGAAAATAAAATAAGTGGGTTATCTAAATGGCCTATTGAAGTACAATAGTGTAATGTATGAACAGCCCGAACTTTTCTTAAGTATAGTCAGCTGTACTTTTCATTCAAATTCACATCGTTCACATGTATGACTAAAGGCCTGGTCCCACTGGCCGACGGACACAAAACGTACTCATAATGGATACAGCGGACAAGCAAAGTTTCAGGGTGGCTCCATCCGTTTTCATTCGCTCCAGACAATGGACAAAATGGGCGAACAATGAAATCAGAGGGGACGGATGCTTGACGGATATGGAGCGTATGAAATGCAGAGTGTACACAATGGATACATAACGTTTTCCAATAGATGGCAAGATTCTTTTCCATTTTACATCCTCTCTGCATCCGTTAGTGCAGTGGGACCAAGCCTTAACATAATGATGACATCCATTGCAAAGACAATGCTGTTCATCCATTACTGTTACTTTAAGAGAAAACATATTTACCTCATCTTGTAGAGGCATTTATAGAAGAGTGATACTGGAAAGGAAAATTTTCTCACTGTTATGCTCAGAAATGATTTCAAGGACTTTTGTTACACTTTCTGCTATCGTACGGGTTTACATGAAGAATAATGACACCAATGACTTTCCATAGATGAGATTAACCTGAAGAAATGCAACTATTGACGGATGGGCCATCTGGGCTCTGTCTTCCAGAGAGCTGCACTTCAAATCAAATTCAATTCGATATTGATCCATATTTATTACACAAGTTGAGACCAATCTAACTTTGAATTTCATTTGAAATCTATCGCAGCTCTTTGTGAGACAAGTCCCTGTTATAAGAGCTTTTTTGTACAGAAAACCAAATAATCCTACATTAGACCATGAATATATCATGCTCTTTGATGATAAATTATGATCACGCCCTCAATAGGCAAAATAATTACACTTCTGGAAGGGTTCACACCCAAAACTGCATTAGCATCAACTGTTTGTTTTTTGGCAGAGGCATAGATAAAAAAATAGATGTTGGAAAGGAAATATTCTCATGGTTATACTCTCAGAATTGATTTTAACATTTTCTTAATTCTTTTTTTTGTTGTAATTGTACCTCCATAAATAATGGTGTGATATTTACGGGATTGAACCAAGATCTTGGTGTCTTGTACAGAAAAGCGCACTGGACGCAATGCCTTCATATCACTCTCATTTCTCAAAATTCTGTTTTAATTCAGGAATGTACATGAACTACATGGCTCATAAGTTTACCCTCTATGCTGAGACACTTTGGAGCTGCAATTTAGTATTCACATTTCTGGAGAATCTAACATCAAATTCTCATACAAACTTGACAGCTCCTACATTGTTAAGTACAGAGTTAACAGGAATTTCAATTTCACTTGGATTAGCTTGCATTCGTAAGTCATTTATTATACATGGTCAAATATCACTTGGTTGATTCTCGACTGGGCACCATCAAAATATATGCCATAATCATAGCTGAATCTGAATTTTAAAAATCTTTCTTCATATTATCAGATCATCACTCTCATACATGCAAGAAGAAAGACTTATTTTCATTCATCTATAAGTATAATGAGCTATGACCTCCATGACCTATGACCTTGTGACCCTAAATTAAAAAGAAAATGCATTGACAAAAACACTTTAAAAACAACACTTTTTGCTACTAATGAAGGTTTGCATTGTATACATATTGCAATCCATTTCATAACGTGCCATGATTTCAATTACTGGCACAAAGCCTTCACACCTCAGCTGCACCAGCATGGAAAATGACTGGAATTAAAAATAGCCTTAACCAGTATTTGAGAGCAAAGGCAAAATGGAGGTAAAGATTGTCAACAGTAAATTTCACACAATTAAATGATAATTATAAATAATAATATTCCGCATTTATATTGCGCTTAACACATCAGAACGACGTCTCTAAGTGCTTTACAGGTATATTATTACCCTGGTCATCGGATCCTTGCATGCCCGCATACAATGTATGCACCTTCACCACTTCCTAGGGAGCATTCCAACAAGAGTTCCAAGACTCAATCGCTAGGCATAAATCTGCTAATGAAGGGCCATGGTTTATATTGAAGCATTCCAACCAGTTGAAATTGCACCATGTGTTTTTGCTGAATATTGTAGCATGCTTCCCAATTTCATTATGCCTTTAGCCTTCTATGAATTAGCACCTCGTGCTCTTTATACCAAAGTCTGGACAATCGGTCAAGTTGGATACAACACTGCAGATACTGCTATGTTGGGCAAGCATTTCAATCAAAGAATGAGCCATGTGACCAACAGAAACCAAGTTGGTCATTTAGGGCTCTGGTTAAATGGATACAAGGACTTCCTCTTGCGTTTAAATCCATACATCAGGCCCCAACATTTCATGAATTGCAATATAGGGAGTGATTTCAAGTTCAGTGCTGCTGTTGCCGTACCTAGCACCACGACTGAATGTGGGTTTACAAAAATCATTCCAAGTGCATTATTGATAGCCCAACACATAGTGACGTCAGTCACAGCATCAGCTGAAAGTAAATTTGATGCTGTAGCCAAAGGAAAAGTTGGCCTAATTCCAACAACAGCAGTCAGTAATGAACTTGAAATCGTCCATTAGGAATGTACATATATAAGGAATCATATTGGTGATTGATTTGTGACCACTTATGGGCGGGACTGATTTCACATAACTGGTGATCCTTTCTTCTGCTAAATGATATATCCCTATGTATCTGACTTAGCATATAAGAACATGTTTCAGTTGTGTGTAAAGTTGTGCATAACTTTACAGACAGCTTTGTGAAGGATGCCTTGATGACAGAATCAGTATTCAAAGTATCATACACAAAAAAATCAACAACGAAACACACACTCTTCATCTTCAATGAGTATTCCTTCATCTTGTGATTCATAAACAAAACGTTCTGGTAACAATTCAGTGATGAAAGCAACTAAGGAACTTCATTGATCAAGAGTACTGACTTATGATTTGGTCATTGGTTGGTGTTATGGGTGGTAATGATGTTATGTTTTCACAGTCGTCACGACGATGCCGTAGTTCGTTCCTGGGTCAGGTGTTTGAGAAGATCGCGGTATGAACTCATGATGACCCCGCCCATTACAGGGTCCATGATATTCTGTGGTGTCCAAACCTGAAGGTTGAATAAAATGAGAAAAAAGGGGAAAAAGGGCATTTTCAATTAGGATTGTGATAGTGGTGATTTTATACCCGATTGCTAAGAAAGCATGAATGCGTGTAAGCAAGCAACCAGAGGACCGTTGGCTTCAGGTCCTCTCTGAGGGACCTGGTAATAAATGAGGATTCATGCCTTACCAAAGGGCACTAGCGCACTGGTGGGAATCGAACCCGGGTCACCGGCATCCAAAACCCCCGCACTACTGACAGGGGGGAGGGGGTAGGAGTAACATGCAAGTTAATTGGTTAGGCAAGCAATAGAATTCTGTGATATATATTCTGCAAAAAAACTGCATTGAGAGCGATTATCTTATTTATAATCAGGGGACCTATTTTATTCTAAATAGAAAGATTGAGAAAGCTACAAAAATATTTTCTCTAACCTTTCCTAAAGTTCAAGCTTCTCTGTAAAGTTTACTGTATCAAAACTCATACACCAGCAGCTCAAGAGAATATTTGGCAAGGAGCGCTCGCCCATAAACCACGACAGGAAGCACAATTGCTTTTACAATTACTTCCAAAAACCAGATTAATAAATTTCTAAGAAATAAAAAAAGCATGCCTGTTCACTTTAAAGGTAAAGTCCACCCCAGAAAATTGTTGATTTGAATCGATAGAGAAAATAAAACAAGCATAATGTTGAAAATTTCACCCAAATCGGATGTAAAATAAGAAAGTTATGACATTTTTAAGTTTCGTTATTTTTCACAAAACACTTATATGCACAACTCAGTGATATGCAAATGAGAGAGTCGATGATGTCCTTCACTAACTATTTCTTTTGTTTTTTTATTTTTTTAATTATACAACATTTCAATTCTTACAGATTTGACAATAAGAACCAACTTGACTTAACAATAAACTGTTGAAATAATGATAATTACACATGTTCAGGGAGGAATAAGATTTTGTTTCACATGACAATGAGGAAAAAATTCAAATTTTTCATATTTCATTAAAAAAAATTACAAAAGAAATAGTGATTGGATGATGTCATCAGTCTGCTCATTTGCATACTGACCAAGATGTGCATATAACTGTTTTGTGAAATTAAGCGAAACTTTAAAATGTCATAACTGTCTTATTTTACATCCGACTTGGATGAAATTCTCAGTTATGCTTGTTTCATTTTTGTCCTTTTATTCAAATTAACTCTCTGTTGGGGTGGACTTGTCCTTTAATAACAAGTCTTGAAAACTTTAATGTGCTAGTTTACAGTCTAAATCATAGCCATATGAACTATTCAATGTATTTAGATAGGAATCATATTTAAGGTACATGCAGCCTTTAAGCCCAGGGGGGGGGGGCCACTTCTATTGACGAGTGGATACCATGTGCGACCATGGGGTCTCAAAAAGCACCCTAAACAAGCATTTTCCATATTCTGAAAGTGCATCCCTCAACAAGTATTGGCATGCAAAACCCTACCCTTAACAAGTATTGGACACAAAACGTTACTCTTGGCAACTATTCCCTGAATTGAACCCCTAAACAAGTACGGCGATATATTAATTGTTATGTCACGAACGTCGGTCGTCGGTGTTACCTTTACCTACATCATTGGGTTTAGTACGGCCCCATCTCCCACACCTCGCGCAAATGTACTCTAAACACGTAGTGTTGACTGTTGGGGCAAAAAGTACATCCTTTATAAAACATGAAAAGTTAGTCTTTTTTTACCCTCGCAATTTTGACCCTAAACACGTAGCTTTCCTAATGAAAAAGATACCCTTTTGAAAATTATTTTAGTGTTTTTGACACCCTTATTACATTACATACATAACGTTCCCTATCTTCAAAAAGACATCCTTTTTATTTTATGTATTTTTGGGGTAGCGTATGGCATCCACTCGCCAATTATTATTATCATTATTTTGTTCGGCATCACCTGTGCCTGGGAGGCGAAAAGCGAACTGAATCACTATGACCCGCAGGTCTCTCCTCCCGATATAACTGATTGGGGGGAATGCAGGTGGACCACTACACCGGGGTTTCCCCCTACTCTTATACGAATGGAAGTGCCCCCCCCCCCCCCGGTCCTTTAAGGGGCTGGGGTTAAGGTTATGAATTGAAATACATGCATCAGTTGTTAATGTGTAAACATATCTGTATTGAGGTAGCAGACTTCGGACATCCGTCATTTACAAGCTTTTTAAGCTTTTCCATTTATTTGATTCTTACAATTTATTTTAATCTTATTTCTTATGCCCGTTTATTTGATTCTTTCTTTGTAGGTTTACTTGAACTAGTTGTATCCATGGAGAATTTTTTAATAAAAAAGAATGATTGACTTCAATTGGATTTAAAAAAAAAAGAATTAATACAAGCAACCTTCAGATAGGGTTGACAACAGGGTCCCGTCTTATGAAGATTTATGATTGATAAGATCAACCTTGAATGTATGGAAATCCATCAGCGTCATATTTTTTTCCTGCATGATATTTGCGCAATGTCCCTTATAAACGAAATAGAGCATCTTGAATTTTCAAGAAAACAATGAATATATGAATTAACAGCATATCTAGAAAATATTCTCAAAAAATATGCATGATAGATAATGATGTTGCTGGCTTTCCATAGTTGTGGTTGATCTGATCAATCGCAACTCTTTGTAAGATGGGGCCCAGGTCTTATAAAAATCCAAATCAGCCTATTTTATGAATGGCTGACACAAATTACATGTTTTTAATCTCAAAACATGGTCCCACGGCATTCAGACACCCTCATGATGTCATAATGATTTTCATGTTTAATGTCACGCGTCATGTTGAATGATGTTGTGAGTTTTGTGCCAACTTGTTTTAAATTGCGTTATAAACAATTTTTTTTATCTGCAGCATTTTATGGTCACCTTGTGATAAACATGTGACAAAAAGTCTCTTCTTAACAACATTTGTAACACATCATGATGAAATTTCTCGCTTAACTCTGTTGCACCATGTCTGACCATTAAACTTTACTACATTCCTCAGAAAGTAGCTAAAGCAGTCAGTCCTCTGGTCACTCAGAAAAATTCATGCTTTCTTAGCAGTTAGTGAAATATTAACTCATTTATTTCTTAGAAAAAAGGCAATACCATATACAATGGTCTCTATGCATATGGAAAGAAAACTAACCCAAATATCTACCACTAAAACCTCTGTGAAATAATAACGTGTTTATGCTCCATAAACTTTTTTAAAATAGGCTGGTAATTAAAATGCTCTCACGCTATACTTCAAGAATCTTGATTACACATCACGTATACGGAAACTGGCCTGTCATAAGCAATTAATGACATGTCATAATTCATGTGTGTTAAAAGAGATGTGTATGATCATTGATCAAGGTAAGATAAAAAAGGACAGGATTTTCTTCCCTTCAAATTTCCACTCTGCAAAACTAAATTTTGTGACTAAAAAGAGAAGTGTTTGTTTACATAACCTTGGAAACATTTGCATTCATTATGTGAATGGGATAAAGCTGGAGAAAACACATGTTCAATCATAAATTTCTAATACTTCCGGGCTACAAGCATATGATAGAATTTGATCATTAATGTCAGAGGATACTGTATTTCTGAAGAAGATAAAAGGTAATGTTGGTAGACTTTAAATCAGTATTTACATGTAAACAGCACAGGCAGTCTTTAATACATTAATTTTCAGACAACTATGCAATATGAAATGCATAGCGGTCTTTTATAAATAGCTAATTTTCCCTTCTAGATTATAAGTAAAACTCAAAACAACGACAAAATTACAAAAATTATGGAGGTTTGAAAATTATGAGATTTAAATCCCCTCCTCAGTCATTTATGAATATGAACATACATGTACAGAAGAGGGCCAAATTATTATTATCAATGACTTGCGCTTAACCACATTTACGCCTCTTTCACACTTGGAAGGTTTTGAATCGGTGTACAAGGATGAAACACATTAAAAATTCTATTGTGAAATGTCTCTGGTAAAACAGCTGTGAAAATATAAGACCTTTTTAAAATTTTACCTGCCAATTGTTGACGTTAAACAAATAAAATTAACTACATGTAGCAGTGGTTCATATGTGAACAAAAAGCATGAAAGGTTGTGGCACAGTGAAATACTTGATTAATTAGAAATCTTGCACTTTCGCAAGTAGGTGCAAATGTACTCCTGCTTTCACAGGAGTTCTCACGGGAGGGCATGTCAGAAATCATCACCAATAAATTCAAAATTGGTCCACTGTTGTACAAGGGATGAAATAATAATAATTATAATACAACAGTTCTTGTATGGCGCATATCACATGTCATAACGTCCCTATGCGCTTCCAAAGGACTTGGATATTATTACCCTGGCTTTAGCCCCGCAGCCTTTTACAGCGCGGTGGCATCTCAAGGAAAAAATTCCTGCCAGGTCATCTCACCTGGGTGGAGAACAGCACAATGTGGACGAATTTATTGCTGAAGGAAATTACGCCATGGCTAGGATTCGAACCCACAAGCCTCCGTTTCGAAGTCAGAAGACTAATCCACTGGGCCACAACGCTCCACATGAGAATAGTGTTGGGTTATTATACATCTTTGTGTTTAACGCACACACAAATTGAACTTAGGCCTGACTAGAGAGATGACCTTGTGAACCCATCCATTTCCGTGATTTCACCTGTCCCATCATCCCACATTGTTATTACACGTATGAAGAAACACTTTGGAAGTCAGCCAGATTCTCCAAACACCTGCTCTTCCTTCACAAAATCACTCTTCTAAAACTGGTTTCAAGGCCAAAACAGCATACACCTTATCACTGTTAATGTCTATATAATCATTTAGACACGCATCTTGTGGACTTAAGTTTTATTTCTTGTAAAAGTGTAAATATATTTTGGGCTTGCAGGATCATCACTGAATCTCACCAGGGACACTGATCTAGATAAACATCTTGAAGTCAGAAAGATTTTAACATATTATCAATGTGGACTGCTGCCTGGACAATGCCCATTGTAGCTTTAGTCATCATTATCATTTTGCAGAAGCAAACCCCCATCTCATCAACTGGTCTGAATTCGTACTGAAGCTTTTGCAAACCACAGCAAGTTGGAACATGGGCTAGACTTATCTCAAGACCCAACTGTTGATAAACAATTCAATTAGGGTGTGTGCCCGCAGACTGAGTAATTATTGGTCTGAATAATAATAATAATAATAATAAAAGCTGGCTTGCCCGAGGATAAAAAGCGCTGCTATTATTACCCCAGCTTTAGCTCGAGCTCGAGAAGAAGGCTTTTGTTGGTTTACAAGTGGGGAATGGACGCACTAAATGTCACTGTGTTGAGTAGACATGAATGCCTCCC
This sequence comes from Lytechinus pictus, assembly GCF_037042905.1. Lineage (NCBI taxonomy): Eukaryota > Metazoa > Echinodermata > Echinoidea > Temnopleuroida > Toxopneustidae > Lytechinus > Lytechinus pictus. Next base: position 7,072,278 of record NC_087247.1, read on the forward strand.
ATGGATTTGCATTGATGAAACAATTAGATACCTGAATGATTCATTAATGCTTTATTTAATTAATTGAACATATCAGACCTTCATTTTTGAGGAGCGCGATCACGCCGGCGCTTCTACCACACTCCTAAAAAAAAATAAGGAGAACAAAATATCGTGCTCCTTCAAAATGACAACAAAAAAAACCCTTCACCAGAAGTTGCTGAAATTTCACATTTTACATCTTTATATTCATGAAATAGGCATATATTTTCCATAATTCCTTGAAATTATTTTGATTTAGTTGGAAACTACCGAAAAATGACGTAAATGACCCAGGCCTAGTTTCACCACAGATTAATTAATACTAGCTACATGTAGGGCCTACATAGCATACATGTATTGTATTGAATTGAGCTCCTCTAGGAGAGCGATTCTGAGGAGCTCAATTGAGCTCCTCGAAAAACTAAGGAGAGCGATTTATTGAGCTCCACAAAATTATAAACGTGAAGGACTGACATGTACTGTATACATATATAATTTTCATCGTTTTTACACATGGAGGTGGAATAAATAAAATAAGATCAAATCAACTTGTGACTTTCAGTATTCTTGAATTGACTTTTGTGACTAAAGTACATTTGAATTGTCTCATATACTCACAGTACATTAAATTCAGTTGTTATACAAGAACTTCTACTGGACTCAACCATGGACGGAAATCCCAGGGGGGACAGGGGGACGCGTCCCCCCTACCCAAAATAGTAGGGGGGGGGGGCAAAATATCAAATGTCCCCCATACTATTTTTGGTCTTTTATGACGGAAAGAAATACATCATTCAAAATCAAAATTAAACATGTATTGATTGTTGGTAAACTTTTTTTTTTCCCTGGACTTAACCTTAGAAAGACTTTTGAGCTGATTCAGCATCATCCCTTGACAAGTCACGACGAGACTCATGACTATTTCTTCCACATCTTACAATTTATATCAAAGTTGTATGATAATCCAATTCTTTGATTCGTGACTCAAGCTATTTTCATTTGACTCAGATTTATGGTACTTGAGAGTCAAATTGACTTTTGACTCCAACCACTGTAAATTGCAACAACATTTATTTTCATTTTTTTAAGCATCGGGGAAGGGGTGTTATACATATGTTCATTGGTTACAATTGATTGTAATAAAGGATTACCTTTAGTTTTATATCTGAGTTAACAATCCAGATATATCTGCAGTGTCCCGGCCTGTCGTGCGCTGGTTCTATCACCCACCCGCTCACCCCAATCTCACCCCTGACATGGTCTGGTACCGGTGGCTTGTCTGGGTGCTTGACACCGATGGCGCTAGACACGTATCGATCACCTCGCTGCTCACACAACCGACAAGTTACAAAATCCCTATTTGAAAAAAAAAAACATATACACTTTATTAATTTAATTGGTCATTTAAGTCCTACATGGTAGCCCTTTCCGAAATGAAAACTACTCGACCCAGAGGCCCGGATAAAAAAGAATAAAAAAACATCAATTTACGTAAAATTATAATGAGTATAAACAATGAACACAGTAGATACCACTGAAATGAGAGGAAAAGAGAGGGGAAACAAAGATTGGTTTATAAGAAAAAAACACATATGCATATTCATTTAAGTATTGAAATCATATTCTATGTTATAATTTTAATAATGATAGAACCTTTCAATTTTCCAAACTATAAACTTCTCGCACAGACATAGATAATACACATTGCTTTACAATTGCTACCTACAAAAATAACCTCCATTTAAAGGGTAAATTACTTCTTTAAATAGTTTGAAACATGAAGAAATCAACTTCAAAAAGGAGCTTCCTTTAAAAACATCATCATCACAAAAATGGTGTTAAAGTTAAATAAACCATTATAATTTCACTACTTAAGTTGAAAATGCTTTATTGGACCTCATTTTAAACTTATCAATAGAAATGCAATTAATCTGTGGCATACTATCTCTTGTCCAATCAAATTGCAGTATTTCAGTAATGCCGAACATACAATCGATAAACATGTACTGTGAAACATGGCCTTGGATCATCCTACCTGCTACTGAATACCCCTTTGCCACCAGGAGCTGATACACTGTATAGAATATCAACATATGGGTTGATATCTTGAACCCTCTCAGCTTCTAGTAACGCTGAATTCCACGATGCCGACTCATCACATTTTTCCCATATTACTTCTCGTAATACATCTGGTAATACTGGAAGAATTGCCTGAAATGAACAAAATAGGAAAAAATAAAACAGTAAAATGAAAAGAAAAAAAAAAAAAAAAAAAAGAGAAAATCTGGAAAAAAGGAAATAAACAGAAAGAAAAAAAAAAAAAAAAAATTAAAGAAATAATTAAAGGCCAATGAACATCATGGCATATCCCTATCTATCTACTTGGGAACCCACAAAGTAGCTAAGGGCCCTGTTGCAAAAATAGTTGTATTCAAATGCTAATCAAGAAATCATGCACAAGCCCTAAATGCACTCCTCTGATTGGTTGAAAATTAAGATGTATTTAATTATTGGTGCTGTGTTTGATTGCAACTTTAATTGCAACTCTGTCTGCAAAAGGGCCCAGATCGCCTTTCGAGTATGTGGTGATGATCTAATAATGAGTCGGAAACAGAATCCAATAAAATGACTATCTAGGTATTAGTCGAAAGTATAAGCTAAAAAGCTCTGGTAGAAAATGTGTTATTGCCATCAAATAAGCGAAATAAGCATGGTATTGATTCTTGTCGGGTGCTGTGACTTCTTCCAAGCAATAATAATATATGGTCCCATATGTGCTTTTCCGTGTTGGCAATCTTTAGTGTGCTCTCACTTTCCAATATGATCATTTCATTATTAAAGTAAGGTATGTATAAACTTACTAGATCTTGATCTATAACAATATGACATCAATTACCGTAAGTAACGGTGTATTAACCGCACCCGTGTATTAACCGCACCCCCAACTTTGGACTAAAAAAAAAAAAAAAAAAAAAGAAACAAAAACTAAGTTAAAGATTTCAAAGTATTCAAAGAGATTACCGGTATGCGGAAATCTGCTGTTCTTGATCAATTCATCTACAAATGTTAGCAAGAAAAAAGGTCCCGACAATATTGGCCACTTACACACTCACTCACCTCACAGTCACAGTGTACACACACACAGCACTGCCGTTCTTGTACATGTACATTGCAAACTTTGATACGGTACCACTACCAGTACATCTTATCAAATTGTGAACTGTGTCTTTAAAATGAATAGCGCCAGCTTAAGTCGCACTAAAACCACAATACAACGCAAGTTAGCTATGGGCTCTTGCTCAGCTGTGACAAATTATTACCGAGAATGCTTGGCGTCTCTTTGAACTTAGCCAGGGAACTTCGCTGCTTTGAATCGAGAATAAAGTCAAAATTAGTGTCATGAAGGTGGGTGCATTTGTTATGGACACTATTTGATTAAAATCGTAATAATCGCTTCCCATTACCCGCGGCTCATACCCCTCTAAACGACATTGCCCTGGGCGGCTACGCCCGGCCACTCGATGTGTTGTGTACTGGCAGACTTCTTACATGTTCGGGAGGGGTTACGCGGGCGGGCTCAGACCCGTCACCGTGTATTAACCGCACCCCCGACTTTTGCTTATATCCCGCCGAGAAAAAGGTGCGGTTAATACACCGTTACTTACGGTAACCTCATTTTATTTACACGTTATTATGAGAAACAAGTATGGGACTACACAAAAATGTTTGGCCCAAACATTTCAGCTCTTTCTTGAAATGTTTCAGCTCTTTCTTGTCCTATTTTTCATAAGAGAGCATTTGAAGAAAAATTATTTTCTGTGGACCTTTATACAATAAATTCTTCCTATAACAGGGAAAAAAAGTTGAAAAAACCCCAGAATTCTTACTTATTTTCCCCTTTCCAGCAACACAAGTTTTCCTTTCAACTTACATCTAGCTTGTATAATCTCTGTGTTATCCCTGGATATGTCCCACAGTATACTGCTGCGTCGTCTTCGCTGGTCTCCTTCTTCCATATATTAGTATTGTCCAAGATACCTTGAAGTTGGACCAGCGCATCCTTGGCCTTCTGGATGTACTCCTGCTCCTGTTAATAATAATAATTATAATAATATAAGACACTTAGTTATGCAGGTGTTTCAAAGTACACAAATGGACTGACTACCTAATAATGTATCTTGTCAAAAGTAAGAGGCGAGTCTTTCACACAGGAATACCCCAAGCGGCCTTTCATTACCAATTCTCACACTTTGTCATTAACAAAACAACAGGGAATGCTGGAAAGCCGCTATGAAATGATTTACAGTGCCTTTACAGCCCTGATGATTGCTGCTAAGAGATGATCCACAGACTTTAGGACAAGGTACCTAATTTAATGGTGACACAACATTGCTCCTGCGACATTTGCTCTGGTCTTAATATCTCAGAGGGCATAGAGTTATGACTGTAGTAGAATTTTTCTATTCAGAACAATGTAAAGATAAGGATTAGGGTTTATTTAAATTCTGAGGTTAGATTTTATGTTTGGCTTAACGTGCAGTTTTTCCATCGGAGCAACCGTCGCTGGAGCAAATGTCATGGAAGCAATTTAACAGCGTATTAAGGAAAAGGAGAGAGACAGGAATCTATCAAATAGTAAAGTTAACCAAACATTAAACTTGATATTTTTTTTTAAAGTGCAACACCACTGAAAGTTGATTTAGACTATCTGAGAAGTCCGGCCAACCTGAGAAGACCAAGTGAATATAAGAGGCTGTTCTCACTACGTTCCTTAAACTAGTTTAGTGGAAACTAGTTTAACACGTAGTGAGAACGGTCAAAGCGGTCTTGGAAGCGATCTTCCAAACAAGTTTGGAAAACCACCTCGCGATGTAGTTTTCAAGATCGCTTTGCCTCGTTAAACTGGTTTTAGCGTAAGTGAGGACACAACCGTTCTTCGGGAAGCGATCTTTGCACATTTTGAGCGCGCTACTCCACACGACAGGTGTAGAATGCCTATGCTGCGGTTTCGAATTTCGCGCGAAACGTGTCACCCCACTGAGAGCGTTTCCATAGCAACAAGAGCGCTTTACGTGAAGTGATTTTGAAAACCACTTTCGTGTGATCAAGTGGGAACGCTAGCAAAGCGATTTTCCAAAGTGGTTTCCTGAATCGGTTTCCAGTAAACTAGTTTTAGGAAGCGTAATGAGAACGGCCTCTAAGCTGATCAAATTAGGCTTCAAAGAATTCATTGTCATGGATGGGCTGATTCAGTAACCATTCAAACACATGTGAGTGTATACAAAGTCATTCCAATAGTTAATTGATTGTATTGCATACATGTAAATGATATATCGTACTTTAATATAATGCACAGATGACAGAAAGGTTAGTTTATATTCATTAGCCCGTATTCTGAACTCGAGTTTAAACTAAACCCTGGGGGCCGTTTCATAAAGCTGTAAGTAAGTTAAGAGCGACTTTAAGAACGACTGGTGATCCTTTCTTTTGGTAAATGGTATACACCATTGGCGATGGTTTAGCGCATAAGAAAGGTTCACCAGTCGTTCTTAAAGTCGCTCTTAACTTACGAACAGCTTTATGAAACACCCACCCGGTTTAAAGTTGTGGTTTAACTTGTGGTCATGGATGGCCAATTGGGGCACAAATCCCTATAACAGTACACATCCTATTTATTAACTCACATGACACTCAAATTGTCTAGGAATGATAACTGTAAGTATTTTGAAGTATTCTTCTTCATTATGAAAGCAAAAGGAAATAAAATAGTAAACATTTTAAGAGATATACAATATAAACAGAATGTTAGAATTTTTGGCTGGAGCCCCATAATTTTGGCATGGAGTTAGACCCTGGTCTAAGTTAAACCTGACTTCAGAATACGGGCTATTTGATTAACAAGCAGTTGTTCTACTTCTCAGAATCTGACTCAGATAGTCTAATACCACTTGGGCTATATACTCATTTGGTCTACTATCAAGTTGGTCTAATTGCAGTTTGGTCTACCCACTCAGTCTACTTCTCATTAACTCTTATTTATGGCAGTTTGTCTTATTTCCTTGTTGTCTGGCTATTATTTTATCAAATGAAAATTTGATTCATAAACATTTCCTCTAACTGTGTAGACTAAGTTCAGTTTTTAGTAGCTTTTATTAAAGATAAATACCAGTTGTGGTAACGATCTCAAAATGAGTTCGAACAGAATCCAATGTATTACCACCAAAGTGTTTGTATATATAAATAAAAAATATGTGCCAAATGACTCTGGAAGAAAATGTGAAATTGCTGAGAAAAGAGCAAAATAAGCACGGAATTCCATGAAATGCGGGGTATTTTTCGAAGCAATATCAGTGCACTGTCCCACATATGCCTTTTTGTTTTAGTGATCATCGTGATATGCCCCATACAAGAACTGTGTATTATTATTATTATCATCAGAATTATTGAATTTGAACTAAGATTTCATGATATTACAAAAATAAGTTTACATCAATGTACCAGATCTAGATGTATGATAATATTTTTACTATTAACCTTGATTTTAAAGACTTTCTCATGAAATAATTATTGCTGCAACTACAGTCTTTTACCTCTAAAGCCAAGTGGATGTAAGACAAAATGAGAACAGTGACAGTCTAACAGGAAATTAGACAAAATTTCAATGGACTGAATGGGTAGATCTAATAGTGCTTGAAACACAAAGAACTCTATTACAAATGAAAATATCATTATTTCATTATCAAATAGACTTTTAAAGTATACCAATTTGTTAGTAGGTAAAGTAAATGTTGAAAAACTAGGATTGGATCATACGGAATGAGATTGAGAATTGAAACAGAGAGTAGACGATGTAAGTGGAGGTGAATTGGAAATTTACCAATAGGTTTTGTGTCCTATGACAACATATCTCACACAATATTTATTATAGAATCAACAAAGAGGTCATTAGAAGGACTTTCAACACATTGTTAGGAACATGGATGAGATAAGAAGAACTGATAAAAATGACATTAAGGTAAAGTGGGGAGATTTATTTGTCACTAAGCCTGTGAAAGGTAATAACAACTCTGCAAATCAGGGGTGTGAGTGGTCACAAATAAAAAGATATGAAAAAAAAAGCTGAAGAGTGTTGAAAAAGTCTGAAATAGAAAGAGCCCTCATACTTTTTGTACAGAGGAAAGCCAAAAATAAGCTGAAATTAAGCTGGAAAAAAAAAATCTGAAATCAGCTAAAAATCTGAAAACTTACACCCCTGGCATATGCAACAAGAACTATCTACTACACACTGGTTTTTATAACAATTCATTTTATTTTGATTTCAAGCTTCTAAGTTCTAATAAGTTTTGGTAAATCAATCAAAGGTTTTGATTTTTTTTTCAATATTTACAGATGTAAGGGAACTTTTTGAATAAATGTATATAATAAAAAAAAGTAGAGATGAAATATGTATATACTGTATGGATAGCTTAATAGCTATTAAAAAAACTAAACCCAACAGGAAAAAAAATTAAATGAAAAACATTGGGTAGGTAAGAGAAACACAAAATATTCTCCATGAGACAGAAATACAAGGCTGTTTTAGGGGTCAATCTTTATATCTCACTTTCAACGTTGGTTCTGGAATTCACAATTTAAATATTATTTCCATGGATATTATAATTTCCAAAATTAAGATTTTAATTAGCCTTTGTCAATCATCATCATGTCCATCATTACTATTTCAATTACAATCATTTATCACCATTATTGTGGTTACTATAATATTGTCTTTGTCCCAATTACCATTGATATTGATATATGAAGTTCAATATTTTTTGGAAAGGAATTCAAAGGATAGCCAATAATATCAAACAATAACATAATGATCTGTGATCACACAAATCATATGACTTGATATTTTTATTAGTGATGTAAACATAATCAATCTATGTTCATACATAAAATGAAACTCTGCATGGTCATAATAGAGTCAAAGTCCACATTACTTGTTTTTTGCAATGTAAAAATCTATTTAATCAATAGAGATATATTTGTAAAAAAAAATTCTCAAGGTCTGGAAAAAAATATGGAAACAGAATTGGATGAAAATTTTCTATTACTGTTCACAAAGTCTTAATTTCAAATTTTTCCAAGACAATATTATTATTATTATTTGTTTGGCGTCACCTGTGCCTGGGAGGTGAAAAGCGAACTGAATCACTATGACCCGCAGGTCTCTCCTCCCGATATAACTGATTGATAATATCATTATCAAATTTGTATAAGTTGCATTATGTAAAGTAATATAATGCTCTGATACTCGTACAAAATATAACAATGTGTGAACCTCTAATTAAATCATTTGTTTTGATGGCTCACCAGAAGAATACTGTAAACCCTAATAAATCAAGAGCACCTATTTCAGGCAATTAACCTAGTGCTCAGAATCTAAACAATGGTTGATTTCAGACCCTCTTGATCACTAAACTTTACGAAAATTTACAAGAACTTGTTCAAGCCTCAAAATATCCTATAATTATTTTCCATATTCATACCCACCAAACAGGACCCTTTTGGGGTAAGTTCTCAAAGTTACGAGCATGTGCAGTGCAAACTCGTTAGCAGATACGGAATAAGGATTCAGGAATGAGGATTCAGAAATGAGGATTCACAAATGAGGATTCAGAAATGAGGATTCAGGAATGAGGATTCAGGAATGAGGATTCAGGAATGAGGATTCAGGAATGAGGATTCAGAAATGAGGATTCAAGAATAAGGATTCAGGAATGAGGATTCAGGAATGAGGATTCAGGAATAAGGATTCAGAAATGAGGATTCAGGAATGAGGATTCAGAAATGAGGATTCAGAAATGAGGATTCAGGAATGAGGATTCAGGAATGAGGATTCAGGAATAAGGATTCAGCAATGAGGATTCAGAAATGAGGATTCAGGAATGAGGATTCAGGAATAAGGATTCAGGAATGAGGATTCAAAAATGAGGATTCAGGAATGAGGATTCAGAAATGAGGATTCAGAAATGAGGATTCAGGAATGAAGATTCAGGAATAAGGATTCAGAAATGAGGATTCAGAAATGAGGATTCAGGAATGAGGATTCAGAAATGAGGATTCAGAAATGAGGATTCAGGAATAAGGATTCAGAAATGAGGATTCAGGAATGAGGATTCAGAAATGAGGATTCAGGAAAGAGGATTCAAAAATGAGGATTCAGAAATGAGGATTCAGGAATGAGGATTCAGGAATGAGGATTCAAAAATGAGGATTTAGAAATGAGGATTCAGAAATGAGGATTCAGAAATGAGGATTCAAAAATGAGGATTTAGGAATAAGGATTCAGAAATGAGGATTCAGAAATGAGGATTCAGAAATGAGGATTCAAAAATGAGGATTCAGAATAAGGATTCAGAAATGAGGATTCAGAAATGAGGATTCAGAAATGAGGATTCAGGAATAAGGATTCAGAAATGAGGATTCAGAAATGAGGATTCAAAAATGAGGATTCAAAAATGAGGATTCAAAAATGAGGATTTAGAAATGAGGATTCAGAAATGAGGATTCAGAAATGAGGATTCAAAAATGAGGATTCAGGAATGAGGATTCAGAAATGAGGATTCAAAAATGAGGATTCAAAATAATATCGCTAGAAAGCTAATGACCCAAGCACCCTACGGTCACCATGAATCCACACTCAACATACTGGCTGGAATGGGCTAGAAGTACTTGTCCATTTGCTTTCACACTGGGAGAATGATTGCTTGGAAAGTCCAAGTAATTTTGAAAAGTACCTTCATGTACTAATTAGTGAGTACTTCCTTTTATGGATGTTACAAGTAGCTACATAGCAAAATACTTGGTATTTTCTGATCAAGGTAGATCAAGCTAGATTTGGTTAGATTTCCCAATCAGAAAGCACTGGATTTGTTTACGTTTTTGAGTGGACCTGGAAGCGCCCGCGTGCTTCAAGGATCTTGCAGGGAAATATTTAGGAAGTGTCAGAAATACAAAAAAGAATAGTCTGTCTTTAACAAAAAAAAATGACGACCATAATACTGTGCAAGCTCAGAACACTTCTTTTATTTGTTTTTATATCAAGATTGTGTGGAAGAAATGGAATAGACACTTTATCGCAGACTACTTTCAATCTCGTGACATAAAATCTATAATAGCTAATAAACACTGCCATCAAACAATTAGATATTGAACCCTAATGGGTGTAATTTGACCCTGGAACCACATAGATTGCATTTTGTCAGTGTGCTCTTAAGACATCATATCTCAAATTCCACAATTCGGAGGATAGCTCAGAAATAGCTCTTTTATAAAGTTGTGACATAAGTGGCAACTATTTTTGCCTAGAGAGTTCTCTGCAGGAATATAGGGACTGTTTTCAGACAAAATGAGGTTGATATTACTACCATAAACCTAAGATACAGTTTTTTCTGAGTTGATCTGATTATTTCTTTTTTTAAACTTTGAGATACAAAATTTCAACATCCCACAACACTTAAAACGAGCTCACAAAAAGTACTGTCTACTTACATTGACCGATCCCGCTAGATCTATGGTACTCCCTCTTTGGCTGTTTGGTAGGGACTGAAAGTCTGCCGTCCTTGACGATTTGAAGCTGGAGTTCGATTGCTCACTCGTCAGAGATTCGGTGTCTGAACCTAATGCATTTATAGCAAAAACAAATAATAGTATATTAATCTATTTTGTATGCCAGAGCAGTCAGCTTGATAACACCGTATATACATTTTACACAAAGAATACTCATTCAAGACATCATAAACAAATTTTGAGGCTTGGCTAAAAAATAAAATTTGATAAGAAGCTGTAAAAATGACATTCAAAATACATGAGAAGAAAGAGTAGAATGTAATATGAACTATGCTCATTTCTAATGTCACAGAATTTTTCATTCAGTTCTAACAATCCTTGAAAGGAAAATAATCACTACATTTTTAAAAATTGGAAATACATAAAAATAGGCTATTTTGTAGCAAAAAGACTTCAACTATTCACCTCTCCTACTGATAACTAAACTTTGAAAGGAAAATGCAGTAAAGATAGAATATAAAAATGTTCCCAATTTGAAGAATAGAACCAGATAAAAAAAGGTACATATAATTCATAAAAAGGTTAATGAAGTCAGAGAATATCAGATGATTTTAATAATTTTCATTTTCTAATTTTATACCTACTGAATCTTCTTCAACAACATGGACTAGTAAGAACTTACCTTGTGGTGAATCATATGGTGAATAAAAGGCCTGTCCTCCTGGTAGATCGTATCTTCTGTCGTCATATTGATCTAATAGAGGACGCCTTTCATCGGGCTGAGCAGGGTGAGTTATCAATGCTGTTGATCAGGAAAAGTTAGATGGAGAACAGTTAAAGAGGTTGAAGATCAGAGAGAAAAAGAAAGATTTCTTTATCATTGGCCGATCTTCAGCACTACTGTTGCTGCTTCTACTACTACTTACTACTACTTCTGCTGCTGCTGCTGCTGCTGCTGCTACTACTACTATTTCTACTGCTGCTGTTACTTCTACTACTAAAAAAAAAAAAAAAAAAAAAAAAAAATTCTTTATCATTGGCCGATCTTCAGCACTACTGTTGCTGATTCTTCTACTACTTCTGCTACTACTTCTGCTGCTGCTACTGCTGCTACTACCGCTACCACTTCCAACACCACTACTACTACTACTACTACGACGACGACGACGACTACTACTACTACTACTATTATTACTACTACTACTACTACTATTACGACTGCTACTACTACTACTACTACTTCTATTTCTCCTACTTCTACCGATACTCATAATACTTAAAATGAGTAAAAGTCATTACAATTATCACACTAAGTTGTCTGGCTTACCATCCTCTAATAATTGTTTTTCCTTTGGTATAACCTTGAAGTCAAAGACCCATAGCTCAAGCCAGGCTACGAGAAGACTACAAAGCAGCATGAAAATCGCCATGAGGGCATTAAATGTTCCGTTAGGTGCACAACCCTCTGGGAATCCATTGGTATCCTGCAGGAAAAAAAAGTTATGACAAATCAACAACTAGTACATGAAGTACACACATTTAAGATTTCTGAAAAGAATAACAGTAAAAAGAACTTATATTACAGATGAAGAGCATGTGAAGGGTAGTTCAAATACGACTTCACAAAAGTACATACTAATCTATAATAATAAACAATTTAAGTTTTTCTGATTTTTTTCAGCATTTATGAGAGCCAACTTGACATAAGACTAGACATCCAGTTGAAACACCTATGCATATTTCTTGTATTATCATGCTTTGTTCAAACATGAATTTTGTGCCTTAGCCAAACAAGTGCATTGATAACTGGACTTTTCTTAGTGTGCACAATGAAAATAAGCGCAATTATGTATATAAAATCTGCGTAGTTCATGGTTTGGTACCATGGTACAATTGAAACATCTTTGGGGGCATCATGATCTTGTAGTTATGACTTTCGTCTTTCATTTTGAGGGACGTGGGTTCAATTCCAAGCCATGGTGTGTTTTAAGCAGGGCCCGCTGGGAGAACAGTTTTCGGAACTGAAGTGACTACCCTGGACATTATTATTATTATTACTGTTATTATTATTATTATTATTAGAGTATACAGGCCTTTCTCCCCCCCCCCCCCCCCAAATAAAGAAATAGCCCCTGTATAAGAATATGTGCTTCAATGTATTTCAATCAATATGTATTTCCATGCAAAGTTCAGTATTGTGTGCTGAACAAATTTCACTTGAAGTCATTATCAATATTCACTGAAACGTTTTTCCATTTACATTACTCTCATAAAAAGCCATTTGAAAAAAAATGACAATAAATTTTTATTAGCAATTCTTACCGAAAAATCATAAAGGAAAATCTTGGCCACTATCAAACCACTGGTAGCTACTGTTGTTATCTACAAACATAGAAAAAGAATGAAACATATCAAACATAATTGCCAGTTAAGGTAAAAGCTAAGACTAAGTTTGTACAGAATCAAATGAAATTAGCATCAAAGAGTTTGAATATAAAACAAAAATATGGTATGAAATGTGTAATTGCTGAGAAATGGACAAAATAAGCACATGGCATTCTAGTCATGTGTCAGGATCTTTTCCCATGCAAAAAATAATACACTATCTCACATGCGCTTATCTATGTTGGTGATCTTTAATGTGATCATCTTTCAGCTTAGATTTCACAATTTCACAGATTTAGGTTCATGTAAAAGAACCAAATCTAGAACTATGATATGGTGACAATTAGCCTTTATTTTAAAGACTTTCGCATACCATTTTTAATTCACTTCATTCATTTCAGTTCATTTTTTATTTGTCTTCCAACTTTGAGTTTGAATACATGACAAACATATAAGTGTGTATGAAACAATGAGCAGAGTACATGATAAAACATACAGGTATATATAAAACAGAGTATGCAGAAAACATTGTTTTTAAATACATTATACAGCTTAAGACAGAAATGAAATAATTTTAAAGGAAGACGAGGAGACCTAAGTGAAGCAATGCTTGTAAATTAAGGTTCCTCATTACGAATTCAAAGAACATTGGATAAACAACAAAGAAATGGCAATATAATGTAATATGATAACTAAAGAGAGAGGCGGGGAGAGAAGAGGGACACATTTATGTACAAAAGGGACAAAAAAGGGGACATGAGGACAGAGACCAGCCAGGCCCGGGAAAGGGGGGGGGGTGTTAAGTATTGATAATTGCTGCAAATACAAGTACTTTTCTAAAAATAGGAGTGACAAAGAGGAAATGTGAATGATTTTTTCATGTGTCTACACGGAGAGTTTGTTAATGTGAGTGCCATTGGAGCACTGCCAGGCAGGAAACATATACATGTAGCACATGTCTCAAAAGAATTGTGAATTTATATCAGGTTAATGGGACCTACGAAATCAAGAGAGCATTTCACGAAGAGTTTTATCAGTGACTTCCACTGAGTAGTCTGCTCTCAGCCAATCAGATGCAAGATTCTAGTAGCTAATGACAAATCATTGGATATTTTATTGATGAAAAGCTCCCCAGGTCTTCCGAGGCCGAATTTTCAGGGATGACCGGATATTGTCAGGTGATAAAAGGTTCATGGATAGATACCAATATGTAGAATGAAAATTGACCCATTGCAGCTTGCTGGTGTTAAACAGTAAATCCAGGATCTACCGTATTCTGGCACTCATCACAGAGTCAAAGTTCACACATCAAACCTTGCGACAACTTCCTGTTTCATAGCCATCCATAGCCATTAACCTGGGAACCTTTTCACAAAACACTGGCAAAATGCTTCATGAAAAAGACCCCCTGGTTTTCCGGAGACATGACAACTGCTCCTGCGACATTTGCTCCAGTCTTAATATCTCAGAGGGCATAGGGTCAGTTAGGATTGTAATAGAAATTTTGGCTCAGAATAAGGTGAAGATAAGGATTATGGTTCACTTAATAGTGTTGGAGGTTAGATTTTATATTTGGCTTGACATGCAGGTATTCCATCGGAGCAATTGTCATGGCCCTGGTATTCCCTGTAAATATAAACATGTAAAAAGGAGCTCTTACTGCAGCGAAGATCCAGTGCTTGGCTTTGCACACGGCATAGGCAAGAAGAAGAACCACGAAACGGATGAACGCCATGATGACGATGTCAAAGAGCGAGTACTGGAAGTCGTACTTCACTATCTGACATTTGAAGCCATCTTTCACACCGCCTGCTATTCTAATAAGCTGTAACGGGGGGGGGGGAATAAATGAAATTCAGAGAAATCCATGTAAGCTATTAAACATATCCACACATAATTTGCATAAACAGTATTGCAGTAAACAGACCTGAGTACAACCCTAATATCTGTATGTTTTTAATATTGATAAGCATTACTTTGTATGCAGTTTCTTTTCAAAGGAACAAATTATGCTTCTTGACAATAATAAATGAGGTGCCTGTCATGTCTTATCTTTGTTCGAGTTCAGGAAAAATTTAGGTGAATAGCAGTTGACTCACTTTAGTTCTCTTCATTGAAAATGACAAAAATTGATGTAAAATCATTTCATTCGGAAGCAATTTTCCCCCCTTTTCAATATTGCTCTTATCACTATTAAACAGATTCCTGCAAAGTCATTTCACGAGACGGCAAAACTCATCGGAAATCTGAATTTGTAAAAGTTCAAAATTTTACGATATTGCCTGCTATGGTCTTGGTAGGTTCAAACACAAAGTCAATATTGTAAGAAAAGCAAAAAAAAAAGATGTTCATGGCTCTATCCAACATCAAAACTATTAAACCTGAATGTAAAGAAACCATAGCACGGCCGTCAACAGCAGGTCAAAGGTCGCGAGTAAGCAGAACATCCTGCGTACTGAGGAGCAGCTATTTTGCGATGATGCCCGATTCTCTGTTACCGGTGGATGAGTGCCATTGGCTTGCGTAGGTGATCGAGCGACAGGAGGGGAATCAGGGGCATTGCTGTATATCAGTTGAGCCGCAGCCCGGGCTTCCCGATCTCTCTCCTCACTCCCCCTCGGCATAATGTACTGTGGGATAATGTCAAAAGCTTGTAAGGTCGATGCATGCCCATCCCTTTAAGTTTAAAATTTGTTTAATACAAAATGGTAAGCAAGAGGAAATTACGGACAAAAAAAGTCCACGATTGATCTTTAAGATGTACATGTGTGTTTACGATGAACTATTAAGTACATGTTCGGGTTAAAGTGCACTCTTTCAACTCCATTGATATTTCAAATTGCATGTTTCAAGTTGCCAGTTCAAGGAATCATGATGGATTAGATATCACTATGATTGTTTTCGACTCATTTAGTAAATAAGTATTGAGTGCTGCACTTTCTTCTTCTATTGTATATGTGTAGCTTGTGAAATATTTGTTAAATGTGAGGGACTGGGAGACAAATTTTGTCAGACAAGCAATCTTGTTCTCAAACCAGGCAAAGAGATACTCAATTGAATACAATTAAAGTATACACAGGGACCAATCCAGGATCGATCTGGGGAAGTGGAGGGGGCCAAAAACACAATTTTTCTGTCATTGCCAAAAAAGGAAATTTGACAAGCAAAGACAGAAGTTAAATGTTACCCCCATTCACTGTAGGAGGAATTGCAAATAAAGGGATAAAGAGCCCGGACAGGGGAGGGGGGTCTAGGCCCAAGGCCAGTTGGACCTACCCTGGATTCGTCTGTGTACGTATGGGTAGTAGAATTGATCAAGTCAGAGCAAACCTCTTTTTCAACAGCAAAATAAACAATTTTTATTGAAAGGATTTTAAGGTCGTGAAGTAAAACCAGCAAACCAAGTAGCATTTCATGAAATTCATGTTAAGATACATTAGTCTTAAATTAATTCATTTTTAAGGTGAGTAATTAATGATCAATAAACATATTAGTATTAGTTATAAAAAGAGGAAAGTCTTTTTCAACTGGTAGGAGAAACATGAAACACCAATCAAAACATATGGTAGTAGATTGTATTACTGATCACTTTCCATGTATTTGAAAACACATTATTCTCATAAAATTGACTAAACTTTCACCATAAATACACAAATACCAACAAAATATGAATATGTAAAAAATAATTTGCTGAAATATATATATTTTCAAATATTAGCTTCCAATTACACCCCTCTTTGCATGTGAAATATTTTGGCCACTTGAAAATGGTATCGTATTATCGAACATGCATTTTCTGTGGGATAAGTTTTTTTTTTTAAATCACTGATCAGCTACTCTTATTTTGAGAACTTTGTGTTTTGAAATTTTTCACCAGTATTCACATTACCCTTGGAAGAATGTTGCTAAGCTTTCAGTGTATGAAATTATTTTCCGACGCGTGTGATGCACACGTTCGGTAATACAAGGTCAGTCGACAATACAATCACTCACCATATATCATAGTAAATGCAATACATGAATATGGTTAATATGAGAATGAATGAAAACAAATTACATGTACATGCTTTTGTACATGCTTTTGTAAGTATCCTTTCAACAAAACAGTTATTAGCACGATACACTTATGCAATATTGAACATAATGCAGGCCTATATGTAGTCATGCAGACACAAAACATATAACCTTAAATGTTAGTAAATACATACTTACAAACCATGAAGATATTTAGCACTTAAAACTACCATACATGGCCTACATTTTACAAGCATTTCAAGAACAGATGAATGCGCAATGATAGTCCAAGTTAGTTGTGTAAATGACAAGTGAAGCTTTGAAATGAGAACCTATCTTATGTTTAATAACTACTTGATCTGATCATCAGCTTTCCTTCTTCTCCTGAACTTTGATCATGCACGAGCAAGTCAGCACGAAATGTCTTATTTGTCTTTGTAAAAAGAATAAACTCAAAGTCCATAATTCCTCCTCAGCCAAAGTAAAATGCCTTCATTCAAAGAGTTGAATGATATTTAAAAATTGCTTTGAATTATCAAAGGGAAAGTCAACCCCAACATTAAGTTTCAGTGTTGTTCTTGTCTCATTTTGTCTTTTTATTCAATTATCATTCGATTCAAATCAACCGTCGGGGGGACTTGACCTACCAAAGATTGGAAATTCATTTTCATGCAAAATTGTTGAACTGACATGAAAAAGCTTGGGGGGGAACAGCTTCTTGCATTGATCATCTACCAACTACTATGTACATGTATACCTATGGCCCCAAACCAGTATTTAGATGAGAAAAAAGAGTTTCTGTAATAATTCTTTTTTTCTAGGGAACAAATGAAGTCAAGTTTCAGAATCAAATATTTCCTTCCAAATTGAAACTAATTACTAATTGCTAAGAATCGAATTACAGGGCTTTGAAATAGAAAACTTTGAAAAAATATCTATGCTGTCTGGACCCTTCTCAAAGCCAAATATGGTGCGACAGTGTCAACAGTAATTATGAACTTTAATAATTAATAAGCAGCATTGTCTATGTTTTACATTGAAATATCAAATATTCTATTTTTATCTACCCTGCCAATACCAACATGTAATAGGTTCTTATGTTTGAACACATTGGCCCGAATCCACAAAGGTGGTTTTGAAACCCACGGTTGAATCCATGGTTTATTCAGATTTCCTGTATAAATTATGCTTAATTTATCGCATATCGGGTGCGTGTATAAAAAATTCCAATGCTGATGCGCGCTTTTGTCACAGTGCGCCAAATTGATGCCTGTTTCCATGGTTAGATACGTTATTTTATTCATTTATTCAAAACAGTGGACTCATGAATAAAATAGCGCACTTAACCATGGCAACAGGCGTCAATTTGGCGCACTGTGACAAAAGCGCTTATATCAGCATTGGACATTTTTTAATGTACGCAGTAAATAAGCAAAGTGTATTACATTGGTGACATAAATTGAGAATATAGAATTGAAATTGATGAAGAAATGACATAGAAGCATTTTTTGTGATCTATGAATAAATTTCATATAAATCAAGCCTACATAATTTTCTAGTCAAAATTTCTAAACTCTGTGTAGAACCTTGGTGAACCTCATGTAGCTCTCAGATGGAACAAAAATATTCAAAATCAATCAACAAATGAATAATTATTTTTTGTGAGTTTTGAAAATATACACAACAAAAAAAGTAAGTCCCCCCTAAATCAAATTGCTGTAACTTTTGAACGGAATTATTTTGAGATACATGTATGATATTACATAGGTGGTTTTCTACACTCATTAAGCAACTCCTGGGGAAAAATGATATTGATCGGTTGAGTCATGCTTGAGTAAATAAATATTGAATTAAAAATGACAATTTTTGAAAGTCACAAGAGTCGTTTTTCAGATTGTGCAAATACAAAGTTGGGCAAAAGTTGTTTTTAAGTGAATTGTATGGTGTTATGCTGTTTTACTATCCATCATTTAGCCACTCCACACACAATTTTGATATCGTATGTTCATGGTTGAGTGATCACAATGTATTGCAGGGGCCGCGGAAGCCGGGGGGGGGGGGGCTTCAGTCCCCCACTTTTTTCCAAAAGCATGTACAAAAATGTAAAAATGACCATACGATTATGATTTTTGCATGGTCAGCCTCCCCCACTTTTGGCTCAGTCCCACCTCCCCCCCCCCACTTTGAAAGCCGTTCCGCGGCCCCTGTATCGTGACGTATCATCATAGGGGTTTATTGTAGTATCCTCTACAACTTGTTAGATCATGTTAACATTTGAAAATGTTGGTGGCTCCCCCGATTACAGGCCCCTCCCCCATTTTAAAATTCTGGATCCACCACTGATTTGTCCATAAATTAAACTGATCATGAGAAAATGTTAGGAAAATAATACATTTATGCAGTATAAAGAGTATTCATTCCTAAGTTTTCGAATGTGCTCGCTCAACCATGGAAGTGTTCAAAGTTCGGAAATTGTGTGGTGATAGAAATGAAGGATGATAAAAACAACAACAATTAAAGTCACATTTGAAACCGAATTTGCCCCCAATATTCACTTTATTACCCTTTGAAATGAGTCTGTGACATTGAAAATACCAATTTTCCCACTTTGATGCGTGCTCACTCATCCATAAATAAACAAATCGATTTCATTTTTGCACAGAATTCTGCCCATAGGTTGATAAACATTACTGCCAAATGACATTGCTAAAGACAGCCTTGAAAAAAAGTTTCACCATATTGAACAAGGGGTTACTTATTCTTAAAAATATGCACCCATAATGTACACAAGTCTATGAGAGAGGAAGTCAACATCTTAACAAATATGAAATGAGGGTTTGTTTCATGGACGGTTTTTGTTACTTCTGCCAACAGTTATTTCATGAAACTTCGCACATGGCTTCAGAGTAACACTATCCATTTGGTGCACACACCAAAATAACCATTCTATACGGCACAGAGTGGGGCCAAGGCCTTGAACTTTCTTCTCATTTGCATAATTTTTTAATATTGTGTGCTCACTGATGCATTAAACATCGGGATTTTCATAGAGGTTTGTGACAGATATCCATAGTTACAAATTGCATTTTTTCCAATAACATAAAAAAGAGCTAATCACATTCCACATGTTCATTCAAGCGTGAATGTTTATTTAAACGCCTTTGAATCATTGAAGCATGTTAATTGGTCATGAACATAACAAAAAATTTGAGAAAAGATCATTTTCAGTTACCAAAATGAAACAATACTTGCCTATGATATTTAAGAGTCGTATTTTTTGTTTTCAATAAATGTTCATTGAACCGTGAAACGATAAATATTGTTGAAGATACTCTTCCCAAAAATAACTGTCATCATATTCTATCATTTTTATTGATAGAAATGTGTAAAAATCAAATTATAGCAAATTTGGACTTGTGTTTATTCAACCGTAAAATTTAGCCAAAAAAGTTGTATCGTCTTTTAGAAAGTACCTTTTACAAGCCTTCTGACTATTTTTCATGATGAGAATGTGGAATTAGTTCCAATAAAATGGAATCAAAGTCATGATATTTGGCTTGTGACTTTTGAAAAGTGACATTTTTGCCTTCTGACGGTGCTCACTGAAGCATGACATAAAATACGTCCATCACATTTACTCAGAGGGTAGCTTATAAAATTACCTACACGATCATGTAAAAATATATTGAAAACTCGCATTGGTTCGGAAATTATTGATGTTTGTTTAAGGGGGGACTTACTTTTTTTGTTGTGTATATATGAATAAATTAGCAAATTTAATGAGTTTCAAAATTCCGTGTTGAAATTTTGTATCTCCACCTTGAGCTATCATATAAAGTAAACAAAATTGAAATTGATCAATAAATGAAGAAAAAACGTTTTTTGTGATTTATGAATAAACTTTGCATAAATTAGCATAAATAATTTTATAGACAAATTCTTAATTTTGTGTACAAGTTTGGTGAACCTCATTCAGCTCTACCAGATGGAAGAAAAAAAAATCAAAATCGGTCAACAAATAAAGAAGGGGCATTTTCTGTGATTTATGAATACATTTCGCATAAATAATTTTCTACTGAAAATTTCAAAATTCTGTGTCGAAGTTTAGCGAACCTCATTAGTTCTACCAGATGAAAGAAAAAAAAATCAAAATCGGTCAACAATTAAAGAAGAAGCATTTTATGTGAATTTTTAAAAATACGCATAAATTAACATATTTAATGAGTTTCAAAATTCTGTGTAGAAATTTGAATCCCCCACCTAATGCTATCATATAAAGCAAAAAGAATTAAAATCAGTCTTGACATGGCGAAGAAGAAGCATTTTGAAATTGTGGACGGACGACAGACGCCAGACGACGTACGACACGGCATAAGCTCATCTGGCCCTTCGGCCGGATGAGCTAATGATGGTACTTACAAAGTACTTCTTTTAAATCTCCATTGTAGACCCCCCTATCTTTCACACGACAAAAGTTGCACATTGGTTATTCAATAATCGACCAATTTGCCACTTTGAGATTCCCAAATAGTGATCTCAAAATTTTCTAATTTTGTTCAAGCTTTGTCAATCTTTAAATTTCTGACTTTAAGGTTTTTTCCTGGTAGTTGAAGACGAGGCTTTGCTTCCTCTTAAATGCAAATAGAATGTACTGGAGTACGACTAGCATGCTTCTTAAACCTGAACCTTTTCAATGACAAAAATGACACAAAGTCCAAACACACAGACATTGCAATAATCAGCTTACATGTATTTAATATTGGGTCCCGGTAATTGATTTATTGCCAATTTATAGCATGATCAGAAGAACTAGGAAGCTTTTGATTTGTTATCAAATCTGGTTCCATGACATTTTCTCCGGTGACAATTGCTCCTCAGCAATTTCCACACATTAATGAAGTAATCAACTTCAACCCTGGATTTAACACTACACCCTATCCTAAACCTTACATAAAACCCTATTGCAACCCTAACCCTACATTTTAGACGAAACTAAGCCTGGAACAATTGTCACCGGAGCAAGTGTCATGTCACCAACAAATATAATAAAATACAAAAGAAATAGTGAGTGGATGACGTCATCAGTCTCCTCATTTGCATACCCACCAGGATGTGCATATAACTGTTTTGTGAAATTAAGCAAAACTTTAAAATGTCATAACTTTTTTATTTTACATAGATCTGATTTTGATGAAATTTTCAGTGTTACATGTGTATGCTTGTTAGATTTTTCTCTTTTTACTCAAATCAACTATATGTTGGGGTGGACTTGTCCTTTAACGTTGACCTGAAAATGACCTTTGACCTTACCATGTGACCTCCGACTGCAGCATAACATGCAGGTCCCCCAAGTCCATCTACCATCCAAGTTTGGTTGAATAGTGACTTTACGGTTGTGGACCGGTTATGTGTCATAAGGTTTGTGACGGACGGACTACAGACAACATTTGGCCTTCACCTCTGGTGGGCGAGACAAAGAATGAAATCATACCGACTAGTATATATATATGAACTGAGATTGGCCAGGAACCCACTACAAAAGAAAAAAATATAAAAAAATTACACTCGTTGAACAGATCGTATCTTTGTATCTTAAAGAAATTGATCTTTAATGTATTATGAAATATTTGGGAAACTGTATTTTCCCCATTTCACATTGCTTACTTTATATGTTGGATTATCAAGAAGGAACTTCATACAAAGGGGAAAATCCTGGACATGGATCTCAATATATTTCCTTTTTAAAAGATAATTGCTAGTTCTGGTCATGATACTTCGCTTATGTACCGGAATCTCCACCAACTTAAAGTAATCTCCTACACTATTATGCTCTCTGCATTGAGATCCCTTCAACTTTATAATCATAAGCCCGGGGATAGCAGGCGTTACTACTGGGCACTGCACTCCTGGTTTTCTACAATGTACTCTCTTTTCGCTACGATTCGTCTAATCTTCTGATCACATGACCACGCCAATCTCTTATTCGCCATAACGAGGAATCACGTACTTGTATGCGATCTGTCACCGAACCACGTCGACTTCTTTGTTTTCAATGGAGAGTCGCGAGCTACGGACCACTGCACAACTCTACCTTCCGCAGTTTATCTACACTTTGTGTACCGGTATATGACGTCTAAACTATTGTCCACTCTCCTGATCAGCAGACCATGCACATGCACATCAATCTTTTTTGGATCGCATTGTTTTCAGTGGGAAATTGTTAGCCACGGATCTCTACATCATCACTATATTTCTATCATGTCATGGAGATAGCTTTTAATGCAACAAGCGGAATTAAACAACAAAGCACGAAAAGATCATCAACGGTTTATTCATCTGGTCTAACCTAACATTACCTACCTTACGATAACTTAGATGAGAATCAAGAAACCCTAATTACAGCTCTCACGCTCATTGTGAAAATGATACCCACTTCGAAGGCGACCGTTTTGAGTCTTGAACCTTGAATTTTGATTTTGTTTTTTTTAGTGAAACCATAAACTTTACACATCTATTAGTTTTGCCTGAACTTTTTTTTTTTCTTCATTTTTTTTTATCCTTTTTTTTTTTCCCTCTTAAATTTACAATAAATCATGCCAATTGTTAATATAAGGTTTAAATACCCTTGTGTCTCATGTAAAAATCCCGTTAAAAAGAATCAGAAAGGTCTTCGTTGCACTGTATGTACAGATTGGTTACATATTGGCTGTATTGGTGTAAGCCCCCAAGATTATGATAACCTATCAATCGCCTTTGAAAATTGGATGTGCCCAAAGTGCGTATTTAAAGAACTTCCCTTCTACAACCAAGAACAACCAGATTTTGAAACTTTTTCCACATCTGTTAATCCAGAGGCTGAGAATACTCATGTTAATACCGACCAAAGTCACATCAAATTCGACAATCTTAACTGCAGGGGGCTCAAAATATGTCAGCTAAATGTAAACAGTCTCATTCGACACCTTGACGAAGTCAAGTCAATACTACTACTTAATAAAATTGATATATTTGCTGTGAACGAGACCAAGATAGACAACTCAATAAGTAATTTTGAAGTAGAAATTGAGAACTATGTCATGTTTCGGAGAGACCGAAACCGTCAAGGTGGCGGTGTCGCCCTCTACGTCCATAAATCCTTAAAAACAGAGTGTATTGCACAACATGACTCATTTAAGGAATTAGAAATTGTAGCTACTATCGTCCATTCGAAGAATTGTAAACCGCTCTTGGTTGCAACTTGGTATAGACCACCGAATTCCAAGCTCGATGTACTTCATGCATATGAGGCATTTTTACAGCATGTTGATAGACTTAAGAAAGATATTATATTAATCGGTGACATTAACTGTGATCTGTTA
This sequence comes from Lytechinus pictus, assembly GCF_037042905.1. Classification (NCBI taxonomy): domain Eukaryota; kingdom Metazoa; phylum Echinodermata; class Echinoidea; order Temnopleuroida; family Toxopneustidae; genus Lytechinus; species Lytechinus pictus. The sequence goes on from NC_087247.1 coordinate 7,096,613, forward strand.
TCGCATGCTCTTTCTTCTCACACAAGAATGTATTGTGAAATTAATGACATATATGCTCTCAAACAGGTAAATACCACAGAACCCACAAGATTAACCACCCAGTCCGCCACTCTTGTTGATCACATGTCATGTAACTGTTCACATAGAATAAAATCGCATGGTGTCATTCATAGCGGATTAAGTGATCACTCTATGAGCTTTTTGATTTTAAAATCCGAATCTACTCCATTCCCAAGAACTGTCCAGTTTAGAGAGTATAAACATTTTGATATAGATAAATTTAGAATTGACCTTAAAAATCAACCATGGGAGAAGGTAAAAAAAATTGACAATATAGATGATGCTGTTGAGTCTTGGCAAAGCTGGTTTACTGATGTAATCGATAAGCACATGCCTGTCCGAACAAAAAGGTCTAAACAACGCAATACTCCCTGGATGAATTCGAATTTATATAAGCTTATGAGAGATCGAGACAAGACAAAACGTAAAGCTCTTAGAACCAAAGATGATGACATGATGTCACAATACAGAATGCTTCGCAATAAAGTCACACTTGAAATTCGAAAAGCCAAGCGAAAATACTTTACTGATAAATTTTCAAATATGAAAGTAGACCCTAAGCAAACTTGGAGAGTCCTAAAATCAGTAATTTCGGATAACAAATCTGATTCTTCCTTCAGTGATTCAAGGGATGATTGCGATATAGCCGATAAATTCAACTCATACTTTTCTAGTATTGGAACAGTTCTAGCTGACACAATTCCAGCAACGATACCTTCAAGTGACTACTACCAAGTCATCAAGAGCAAATTCAATTTTACCTCCATTCTTGAATCAGAAACTCTGAAACTGATAAAGGGACTGAAAAATAAAAAATCTACTGGCCTAGATGGAATATCTGTATATATTTTGAAACTAAGCGCTCTAGAAATTACCCCCATACTTACTTACTTAATCAACAAATCATTGAAAGATGGGAAATTCCCTAGTTGTTGGAAAGCTGCTAAAATTGTACCTATACATAAACATGGTGATAAGTCCTCTCCTGACAATTTTCGACCTATTTCACTGTTACCCTGTGTGTCCAAGATATTAGAACGTGTTGTGCAACGCCAACTACTAGAATATCTCCATAAGAATGACATTTTATGTGAACAACAGTCTGGATTTAGGCCGTTGCATTCCACCACATCAACGTTAATCAAAGTCACCGACGACTGGCTGAAAGCCATGGATGATTCCAAATATACGGGTGCTGTATTTATCGATTTGCGAAAGGCTTTCGATACCGTAGATCATCAAATCCTAATTAAGAAAATGAATAATATTGGTATACTAAGCTTAACCGGCCAATGGTTCTATAGCTATTTAACCGGTAGAACATGTCAAACACTCGTTAATCACTCTCTTTCATCTACCAAAGTCACCTCATGTGGGGTCCCACAAGGATCATTCTTAGGGCCGCTTTTATTTATCATATATGTTAACGACCTTAGCATCAAAATAAAGTCAAGTAAACTAAAATTGTACGCTGACGATACAGTACTATATTATTGCAATGCCTCAGTCCATGAAATTGAATCTACTTTAAACAGCGATCTACTTATTCTAAATCAATGGATGACTGAAAATAGATTAAGTGTTAATTACGAAAAAACAGTCTGCATGTTAATTGGCAGTCGTCATATGTTGTCAAAAGACAAATGCCTGAATGTAAATCTAGGCACGAACAAAATCAAACAGGTTAATGATGTCAAATACTTAGGTGTAATTTGTGACGACCAAATCAAATGGAATACTCATATTGATAAAATGATAAAAAAGATAGGTCAAATGGTTGGATTTCTTGGTAGGTTAAGAAGCTTTCTAAACGAAACTATTCTCAAACTCATTTATAAAACTATTATTCTTCCCCACTTTGATTATGGAGATATCATTTATGGATCGGCCAGTAAATACCTAACGGAAAGACTTCAAAAACTCCAAAACCGCGCTGGTCGTTTGATTTTATATATAAATCGTTCATCTCGCACATCCAATTCTGAAATCCACAATGCCCTTAATTGGAACACTCTTTATACCAGAAGAAACAAACACTTGCTAATTTATATGTTTAAATCACTAAATAAAATGACCCCGATTTACATTTCAGACTGTTTTAAAACATCCACTCACGAGTATAACTTACGCTTTGGAGACAAGTTATGTACTCTTAAACCTAATACTGAATTCTTGAAAAGAACTTTTGAATATAGAGGCGCCAGCTTATATAATAATCTTCCTGTTTGTGCCCGATCTGTAACAAATCTACATGCTTTCAAAAATTGCCTTATGACATTAGACGCAACGTCTCACCTTACATAATTTTCAACTCTGGGATTTCTAAAACCATAGGCCCATTCTGTCCCGGGGGGGGGGGGGGGGGAGGGGCGGGTGTCGGGGTTGTCCTCTAATTTTAGTCCATTTATATTATGTGTAATCATAATGTTATTAACAATCACCTTTTTATTATATTGCTAGCATAGTTATGATCATGTCTTTTATCGTAGACACTCATATCCTTTTATTTATTTAGTTTTTGTTTGCTTGTAAATATAACAGTTTTAATTTGCTTCTTTCTGGACCCCATGGAAGACCAGTAGTGTCGTGCCTGGCACAGCTGAATATGGGCTATCCAGCCGATTCCATTTTGTTGTTTCTCTTACTCTTATGTATGTATATATTTGTCTTTTTTTATGTATTCTGGATCGGAAAATAAATACTACTACTACTACTACTACTATATAAACTGTGTATTAGAAACTGCTTAACAATGAAGTTCACCCTGAAGAAAAGTTGTTGTTAAAATAGCAGATAAAAATCATATAAATATTCGGGAAAGTTTAAGGAAAATCCATTAAAGATTAAAAAAGTTATTAGAATTTGATGTTTTGGATTTGTGACGTCATAAACGAGCAGCTGCCCCATATGTTATGTAATACATAATGCATAAATTTCAAATTTTCATGGTTTGTGATGACTTATTTTTGTTTTCTTTTTAGGAACGGATGTGAAATGATTTGTCTAATGTTTACTGAAGGTACAGTAAAAACTATTCTAAATTTTTTTGAGAAAATAACATTTCATTGGGTTTTTTTACCATACGATATACATGAAATCTGCTCGCATATGATTATGATGTCACAAATGAAATAATTAAAATTCTAATAACTTTTTTATTCTTTGATGGATTTTTCTCAAACCTTTGGCAGTATTTAATATTATTTTTGATGCTATTTTTGCAATTAACTTTTTGTCAGGTTGAACTTCCCCTTTAAAATTGAGTGACACAACACTTGCTCTGGCGAGAATTGCTCCGGGCTTACATGTACTTCTGGGCCCCGTCTTACAAAGATTTACGATTGGTCCAATCAATCGTAACTCTATGGAAATCCATCAGTGTCATAATTTTTTTCTACAGGAAATTTGCAAAATGTCCTTTGTAAAAGAACACACCAGATTGTCAAGAAATCAATGAATTTATGATGTAGAGAAATTTATGAGCAAACATGCATTTCATAATATGTTGACTTTGCTGGCTTTCCATAGTTGTGATTGATCTGATCAATCACAACTCTTTGTAAGACGGGCCCAAGATCCTCTATGGAGAGATATTGTCTAATTCAAAATTGTGTGCTACAACATTTTCTATAGTAAAATGTAAACTTTGGGGGCTTCAAGGATGCCTAACAAAATATGATGCATGAACTGACATAGCAACACGCTTAGTTCATTGCATAACCCATTGAAAGAGCTTTGGTTCTTGTTATTAAAAAAGAAGGCCCCAGTGATGGCTGCCATAAGTTACAGTACTGAATTCATCTATGTTATCCATCAAGCAACTTACGGGAGATTAGACACAGTTGAGCCATTTTTTGCTAAATGCTTTGCCCACTAAATGCCTACATTTAATATAAACCTGCAACGTGAGTTGGTTTATGGTTTCTAATCTTATTTTGTTTCAAAGTAGTACTTAGTAATCAGCTGAAAAGGGATAGTCAGGTGGCTCACATTAGGTGAGGTATTAAAGTTGAGCATGATTAATAACAGTTAAACAAGCGATTGACCTGATCATATCAAAGTAGTTATTTAATACCAAATTAAATTATAACACTAATAATTATATTACAAGAATACAAGTCGCCCACTATTCAGGGACATAAATCAATATTCCTTTTGGAATGACAGATCTCTAATGCGATATGGATTTTCTAGTTTCTACTAGGCCTAAATGTAGTTTCTACCATGGTTTCTATCATCCCTTTATAATTGAGAAGAACTGTGACATTCTCCATACCAAAAGAGCAAGTTTGAAACCATTTTTTTTTATGCAAGAGGAAGTGTTAGGGGATGAATGAACTCTCTCAGCGATTCAACTCAGCCATATCTCCCCTTCATATGAAAAAAACGTAATAAAGGGGATACAATCCACCCTAGTAAAAAAAGTTGATTTGAATAGAAAGAGAAAACTCCAACAAGCCTTATGCTAAAAATTTAAAAAACAGAGACTATGCTGATATAATTATGGTGGAGTGTCGTGGCCCAGTGGATTAGTCTCCGGACTTTGAAACAGAGGGTCGTGGGTTCAAATCCCAGCCATGGCGTAATTTCCTTCAGCAAGGAATTCATCCACAGTGTGCTGCATTCGACCCAGGTGAGGTGAATGGGTACCCGCTAGGAAGAAATTCCTCAAAAAGCTTGTGTGCACCTGAATAGGTAGCCTAGCTTAGCCGGGTAGTAAGACATGTACATGTAATAGCAGGGCCCACTGGGAGAACAATTTTCAGAACTGAAGTGGCTACCCTGGGTAAATATACCATTATTATTATTACTATTATCATAATTATCTGGCATGTTAGTATTCTGAACAAATGCATCCTTCTCATTTCAAAGCTTGCAATATTAGCAAAAACCTCCCTGTATTAGTCACACAACACATCCCTGTAATTTTACATGTAATAGCACAGAAACTAGTATACAGACAACATATCCCTGATATATGAACTACCCTAGGGTATTACATATTTGCTTCAGAATTAGAAGCTGAACAGCAAGCACATTAAAAATGAAAGTTTTGACAATCAACCTTTTTAAGCTGGGCTGGTGTTTGGTGGGCTTTTTTTCTGAATGATGAAGCTGTTACAGATAGATGGTTTAGAAAGGCAAGTGAATAATTTTACTGTACAAATAACAACATATAACTTGCATTGTTTGAAGCAGCTGCAACATCAAACAAAGGACGAGCAATGCACTGTGTATGTTTGAAGGAAAAACAGAAACATAATTATACAGACATTCCACAAGTACCATGATCCAGGGATTACAACACCAGAGGAAAATTAACGTTTTTTGGAAGGATTTTTTTTTGGTTTTGTTCCATCAAGATGAGGCAGTTTTGTGAACACCAGAATTTAGAAAAATAATTGTCATTTAAAAAAAACTAGGCAAATATGATAAAAGCCATTTAGCAAAAATATGGTGTCCAACTATTAAGGAAAACATCAAGAAATATTGCAATTTCTGAACTATCTACTGTCAGTGATAAATGTAATGTAGGCCTACATGTACTTGTACATGTAACAGCTCTAGATAAAATAACGAACTTGAACTGCAACAAATCCATAATACACCTGTCATTTGTAATGTTGGCCTACTTGAAAATGTAACAGGGATAAAATAATGAACTTGAACTGCAACAAATCCATAATACTGTATTAATACACCTGTCATTTGTAATGTAGGCCCACTTGTACATGTAGCAGAGATAAAATAATGAACTTGAACTGCAACAAATCCATAATACTGTATTAATACACCTGTCATTTGTAATGTAGGCCCACTTGTACATGTAGCAGAGATAAAATAATGAACTTGAACTGCAACAAATCCATAATACACCTGTCATTTGTAATAGGCCTACTTGAAAATGTAACAGAGATAAAATAATGAACTTGAACTGCAACAAATCCATAATACTGTATTAATACACCTGTCATTTGTAATGTAGGCCCACTTGTACATGTAGCAGAGATAAAATAATGAACATGAACTGCAACAAATCCATAATACTGTATTAATACACCTGTCATTTGTAATGTAGGCCCACTTGTACATGTAGCAGAGATAAAATGATGACCTTGAACTGCAACGAATCCATAATACACCTGTCACTTGTATGACCCACTCTATAATAATCGGCTGTTATATAGCGCTTAATATATCGGAATGACGTGTCTAAGCGCTTTACAGATGACCTTTACCCAGGTCATCGGATTCCATCAGTCATACACAATGTACATGTATGCACATCCTCCACTCCCTGGGGAGTATTCACTCTATGACCCCCAGGAAAGGCGCGTCATGGGGCGGGTCAAATTAGTGAGGCACGGTACAGTCATTGTACTCATTTGGTACATCACAGCGTAGCCTGTGGTGTGCGTCAATGTCAGTCACTCAAACTTGGGTGCATCAATATCTACAGGACAATCCAAATCCAAAAATGGTTCGTCGTGAATTTGACGAGGATATCCATCATTGTCTACCATTGTCTGTCATTGTCTGCAATTGTCCGTCATTGATAAGATGCACACGTGCGTCATGGCAAGGCTCCACACTTAAACTTTTTTTCTTGGTGGCCCGGTCGGTCCACCAAAATTATGAAATTGATGATTTTGGTGGACCGATCGGGCCACCAAGAATAAAAGTTATAGTTATATTTGGAGGCCTCAAACAATAGAAAACATTACAATTTATAAAAACTTTGGTAGCCTGACCGGGCCACCAAGTGTGGGCTTTCAAAAAATGTTGGTTGCCCGACCCACAATTTAGGTTGCCCCGGGTCACTGCTAATGTCGTACCCTGGTCATGGTAGAGTAAAATCTGACGCATGTTAGACAAGTGACGCACCATTCCCGGGGGTCATAGGGTGGGTCATACAAGTGATAATTACTCTTTTTAAGAGCGATTGTTCATGGGGCTGATTTAAATGACTAATCAATAATTGTATACAATAATCAATGCATTCAATCACTGAATTCAGTCCCAAGATCAATCACTAATTGTAAGGGTCCTGCATTGATCTTCAGAGGGAAATGAAACAGTCAATACCTCTATAGGCTACATGGACATCTAATTTCTTGCCACAACCAGATGGAATGACCCAATATTTGCATTCGGAGAGAATTCCCTTCATGTATGTTTCATCAGGAACACCAAAAACTTGATTTGCTTACGATCACAAGGCATATTCTATTAATTGAAATTAATTTAAAGAACATTCCCCGAGTATTCTCTTTGAGACATTCTGAGCACATTCAAGGGAGAGCAAGAATGGCGACCTACTTCAAAATTCAGCCACTTACTGCTGCAAAGTCTGACAGTATCAGAGAGTTGGCCAAGTAAAATCCATTCGTACAATCTTGAATTACTTCTTGAATATTTGCTGAACTATGAATAAATTGTCTTTTGAGCTTTGAACTTGATTCCTGAACGTTAATTGACTTCCACAGGGTTGCCCGATTTTTCTATCTCAAAACCCCTTGAAATATAAAGACTAAGGCCCGTATTCTGAACTCTGGTTTAAATTAAACCCAGGTTTAACTATGGAGAGCCCATTGGGGCACAAATCCCTACAGTAAACATTCAATACATTAACTCACATGACACCCAAATTGTTCATAATTGTCTGGAAATGATAATTGAAGTATTTTTCTTCATTATGAAAGCAAAAGGAAACGAAATAGTCAACATAAGAAATATACAATATAAACAGAATTTTTTAATTTTTGGCTCCCCATAATTTTAGCACAGAGTTAGACCGTGGTCAAATTTAAACCTGACTTCATAATACGGGCCTAAGAGTTTTGCAAATTTCACTTTTTTAAGATTTATACATATTGTTGAAAAGCCTTTCTTTTCTAGTGCAATTACTCTGGCAAAACTTCACTTGAAAAAACTCCCAGATATTATTGATGAGAGTATCCAATCTTCAAACAGTATTAACTGCAGTCATATGGACACCAAGCATGCAAAGATTAGCAGAGGGTTGAGATCTGCAAATTTATACACATTATGCAGCTACAAATATCCCCAAAACATATACTGCAGCATGCACATGTAACTAATCTGTTTTTAGGGTGATTCTAAACACACATGATCCTGTGTCATAATGCATATTGTACAATGCAATGTTCATACAAAAACCACCCTGCAAAAGGCTGAATCAAGATTCTACTTACACTATTTATGGACATCCCCGCAGACTTGCACACCCAGAATATCACAGACTTTTGAAAGTCCTCACGTGTTCAATATTGCTCGGGAATATTACCACAGCGCTGGTAATACCTTAGGCAACAGACTGATGAATTCTTTGAAGGTTCTTTTATACGATCACATGAGGGTTCTGCCGGAATAATCAGGGCTCTGGAAATTGTTGTTGATGATATCCTTCCTGTTTCCTGTTGGTTTGTGGTCTAAACACATGGCGAGTCACATTCCATGATCCAATGTCCAGAAATATCTCGGACTCTGCTAAACCGGTGTTATGAATACCTACAAAAGAAAGGAAGGGATCATTTAACCTATAATTTGCATAAGTGCTGAAAAGTAAATGTGGTTAATTGGTTAATTTAACGATACCCTCATAATCGGCGAAATATTTTTCTTTAAAAAAAATCACATTTTATACAATGTTCACTTTATTTTCATGTTCTGCATATGGCCAAACATAAGGGCTCTGGCTTGCTTAATAACTGCTTGTACATAAAGTCAACAATGAGAAAATAATACAATACTTTAATACATACGTAATATCTGTTTGGGTCTTTGCTTTTACAGTTAAAGGCCTGGCCCCACTGGCCGACGAACACAAAATGTATTCATAACGGATACAGCCGACAAGAAAAATTTCGGGGTGCCTCCATCCTTTTTCATCTACTCCAGACATTGGACAAAATGGGCAAACAATGAAATCACTGTGGACGGATGCTTGATAAACATAGAGCGTATGAAACACGTATGCAAAGAGTACACAACAGATACATAACGTTTATAAAGATTCTTTTCCGTTTTACATCCTCTCTGCATCCGTATGTGCAGTGGGACCAAGCCTTTAATTTTAAATTCTTTGTACCAGTACTTGTCCTTTTTCTAATTTGAATCTGAATTTTATAAAGCAAAATGTTGAGGGAAAATTTCCTACTCTCCTTTCTTTTTTCTTCCCCTTTCCCTCCCCCACCACCTTTTCCCTTTTCTCTCCCTCTCTTTCTCCTTTTCTTTTTTTCTCACTCTCCCCCCTCTCTAGTTCTACTTATCACTCTAGTTCATGTATTCATAACACATACTTCCCATTCTAGTGTGCTTGCCCATAATTGCAATATACAAAACAAATATGTACATGTAGTATACTCCACTTCACAATCAACTGCAGATCTTAATCTTTAATAGTAAGTTGCGTTTCTGTATTCAGTTTAAAATCCAATTTGCTTAATACCGGTACATTAAAAAAAGAAATGATGAACAAGGCAGCAGGAAATTACACAACAGAATCTATCATGAATGTGAAACTGATCTTTTCATTATTCTTGTAACTCAATAATGAGCTCACAGCACACATACTACAGGTTTGTCTCCAATATCAAGTAATGAGAGTATACAGGGAAATGGGAATTAAAGGAAACCAAAACCCAAGAAGAGAAGCAATCTTGTTGGAAAGAGTAAAATGAGAGGAACAATTTCAAACAAGAAATAAGAAAGTTATGGACGTTTAAAAAGTCGTCTTGTACTTTCTATGGGGATCCTCAAAGTGGCCACCATGCTTCAGAATCGCAGATTTTGTGGACAACTCTCCATTTGTTTTTAATACACATAAATTTATCTTCCAAATTGTATCTTGCCTCCTTCTGAGCATAACACATGTCATGGGAAAATTTAATTCACACCACATATTTCAAGGTCAGGTGGAGATAATGTGAATTTCAATATGTAAAATAAAGGGAAAAATCTGAAAATACTTGGGTGGTAAATTTTGGGATTCTGTTCAAACTCATTTTGAGGTCGTTACCACAACTGGTATGAGATTGGACAATCAAGAGCTTGAATTCTCTGCCTACCAGTCGCACCACCATCATGTTTGTGTTTAGTGGCATGACATCTCTTCTCCGTGTTTGGTCAAGATATCAATAGATAGTCAATCTAAACAGCTACTGTACACCACGAATGACCATCTCCTTGCTGTACAAGTTGGTTTAAAGGTAGTGTCATTGACATTAAGTAATAAATCAAACAATGAATACCAAGTTGGTAATTACAATGAAATGTCAATTTTACAAAATTAAATGAGCGCTTTATACAGGTCACTTGCTAATTTATAATAAATCAAAAGAACTGCTTGGAATTTATTAAGTCGGTGTGATTTTATGATGCAAAATCATCATGCATTTGCATGCTGAGTCAATGGTAATACTGGTTCAAGAAGTTATATTCCATCTGCTACATAACAGATTCTGCATCTGCAGGCTGCAGGTTAGCGTTGGGCTGATAAAGCACTGTCACAAATCTTTTTTTCCATCTCTCTCTTGTCCTCTTATGCTCTTGCTTTCCGCTATTTTATATATATATATATATATATATATATATATATAAATATATATATATATATATATATATTATTTCTTTGTCTTCTTTCAATGTTCGCAATTAATGCGCGTTAACGCCCTCTACCTTCAACTTAACGTCTTTATGTGTATTATGACGGAATTAACCCATTCATAGACTTCACCATTTCGTAGGATGTATGCATATTATATATATATATATATATATATATATATATATATATATTACTTCTTCCTTTTTTTCTTTTACTATTTGTCCATTTTTTCCTTCTATTCTAATCCTTCTTTGCCTTTTCCTCTCTTCATCTCATCATCTTTTTTTTCCTCACATTTTAACCTCTTTCTTTTCTCTACTTCCTTTCTTTGATTTCTCTTCCTTTTTTCTTTCCTTTCTTTCTCTTCTTTTTCCCCTCTCCTTTACCTCATTTTTTTTTCAAAATTGAACATACATGTATGTGTAGTTCTAGCTATGATATATCTTGACAAATGTCAAGTCAGATTAAGGCATGACAATCTGGAAAGACCCACCATGAAAAAGCAAAAACAAAAATATGCCGTATTTTTTTAAACATATACCTAGTATTAGTATTAGTTAATCATTTGATACCAAACCATGCCATGGCATAGATGACTTATATAAAATTATTTTTGGAACATATTATGCATGAGATCTAGCAAGTACTAAAAAGTAGCAAGCATGTCTAACTTAGATTAGACTAGAGACAGTCTAACGACTAACGTTAGAGATCTAACTTACAGTTCGTAGTGGTAGTATCCTCAACTTGACGTTAACTCAAGGCCAAACTACCAGCACAAAGAATGAAATTTACATCTGATTTATTTGATCTATATTTATTTTAAAAATACATGCCATGTATAATATCTTAAGTTTACCTAACCACGCACAACAAATCATTGAATGTGCTTTTACCCTAAGATTCGCCCCCGTGCAATTCGAATTAGTGTATCACGAAACTGTGATATTCCAATCGGGTACATGTGCAGCAGAATTGCATGCGCCGATGATGGAAGCGGCCTCGTAAGTTTTCTGATCGTGTGCTACAATGAGTCCGGGCGTTATTTCTTATTCAGATGACTGACACAAAAACACTTTAAAAAAAATTAGTATCAAACATTTTCAAGATATTCAAAATAACTAAATTACGAACAATTGAGAGTATTACCAGGAAATAATCGAGAAATTTAAGGAAACGGTTGACTAACTCACCAACCTTTCTTTCACGGCCTTTCATCAACCACCACCACTGACGTTGAGTCGTTGACCACCACAGAAAATAATACCACCGGCCGGCCCCCCGACAAAGACAATTCCCCCCAACACAATCACCCCTGGACAAAAATCCCTGGTCAACTCCCCCGATATCCCCTCCTCAAACTAAAGGACAAGGCTCAAGGATTTAGGTCTAATTACACTTCCCAACAGAACGTACTGTACCTAACCACGTTATCTCTATACCCAACGTACAACAGTTACCCCCAACTATACCTATATAAGCTCATCCAGGACGAATGCCCCCCGCCCCCCCCACCCCAAAAAAAAGAAAAAGTACCTCTAAGAAAATACACCATGATAACGATTGCTCTCACCTTAGACCAGCCCACTGGGCAATTTGTTACCGATTACCAATTTTACCGGTTATTACCGGTAATATCACCCGGAAATTTGAGTAACACCAAATATTACCGTTATTACCATGTTATTATACCGAAATTATAATTCCTGTTGATACCTGTTACTGTTATCACCCTGATGAAACCTACATTTACCTAGTTACAACAGGGTGATGAGGGGTAATAAGGGTAATGTTGAATGACTTTGATTGGTTATAACATTGCAAACTTTAGTAATAAGAGCAATCTTACAGCAATCCCAGCGAAATTTTCAAAGTCCAAAAAATTACTGTTATCACCCTGATGAAACCAACATTTTACCCAGTTACAAACAGGTTGATAAGGGGTAATGGGTAATGTTGAAACGCTTCCATTCCCAGACAGCAAAGTATCTGGATCACATACGGTTCTTATCTGGGATATCTGGGTCCCATATGGGCCCACATGGAACCCAGATGAAAACATATACTTGAACCCACATGGTGCCCAGATAGGACTCAGATGGAAACGAGACCTCCAACCCATGCGGAACCCATTAATATTGGGTAAATGGAGTAATATCAGATGGTAATATCAGGAAAATGCTGGGAATATTAGTTACTCATGAATATTCATTACTACAATAAATGGCCAAAATTTTAGCTAATATAGCTGTAATAATTAATGTGTTTATGTTTATGCAATTATTCCACCCAGAAAATTTTCAGAAAAATGTGTAGTTTATATATCATATTAGTCATAATCATGACATTAATTTTAGAAAAATGTTTTAGGGTTGAATAATTGTTAACCATAATTTGTCAAGTGTTGTAAACTCGCTCAATATATAGAAGTAAATGACAGGGTTTGGTAGATAGGTGTAGGATAGGATTAGGATTAGGATGTAGGATTTTAGGATAGGATAAGATGATATGGCTTAGAGTATGGAGTTGTAAAAATGTGCTTCAATGACCCTAATGACACTAATTGTTTTTTTAATGAGCCGACATTAATTGGGTAATATTGGGTAAACAGAGTAATATGAGGTGGTGATATCATTAAAATGCTGGAAATAGTAGTTACATCATACTGAGAAATATTGGGTAAATGGAGTAATTTCAGGTCCAGGTAATAAGAGGGAAGGATTGGTCTACTATTTCCCTGTTATTACCCACTGTTGTTACCGTAGTAATATCCATGTTATTACCTGTTACAACCCGGGTAATGTCAGGTAAAATGCCCAGTGGGAGGGGCGGATCCAGGATTTTCCAAAAGGGGGGGGGACACATTTTCCTGATGACAAGCAATAAAAAAAAAGGGGGGGCACAATTGGGTAAAAGCGGCATATTTACATTACAAATTTTGATTATGGTTCTCAAAAGGGGGCACAGGCCGGCTGTGCCCCCCCCCCGAACTGCAAGCGCCTTAGAATAAGCGGGCTTAGACAATACCCGGCCCCGGGCAGTAGCGTACCGTGAACCGCAGGAGACAAAGCATTGGGGGGGGGGGGGGGCACTGCATTGTCTGTGAACAATGCTTTGCCCCCCCCCCAATGCTTTGTCTCCTCCAATTAAATGAAAGGAAAAGAAAACGACACCCAACATAGCTTAGGACGTACACAGCAGCAATAAAGGACTTTTCGGAAAGTTTTAATTCAAGATACTATTATGGTATATCATATTCATTCTGATGTTTAAAATTGACGTGTTAAATCACAATGCAAAACAGTTCAAAATTAACAAAACTGGGCACGGACCACCCACTGGGCATTTTACCTGACATTACCCGGGTTGTAACAGGTAATAACATGGATATTACTACGGTAACAACAGTGGGTAATAACAGGGAAATAGTAGACCAATCCTTCCCTCTTATTACCTGGACCTGATATTACTCCATTTATACCCAATATTTCTCAGTATGATGTAACTACTATTTCCAGCATTTTAATGATATCACCACCTCATATTACTCTGTTTACCCAATATTACCCAATTAATGTCGGCTCATTAAAAAAACAATTAGTGTCATTAGGGTAATTGAAGCACATTTTTACAACTCCATACTCTAAGCCATATCATTTTATCCTATCCTAAAATCCTACATCCTAATCCTAATCCTATCCTACACCTATCCACCAAACCCTGTCATTTACTTCTATATATTGAGCGAGTTTACAACACTTGACAAATTATGGTTAACAATTATTCAAACCTAAAACATTTTTCTAAAATTAATGTCATGATTATGACTAATATGATATATAAACTACACATTTTTCTGAAAATTTTCTGGGTGGAATAATTGCATAAACATAAACACATTAATTATTACAGCTATATTAGCTAAAATTTTGGCCATTTATTGTAGTAATGAATATTCATGAGTAACTAATATTCCCAGCATTTTCCTGATATTACCATCTGATATTACTCCATTTACCCAATATTAATGGGTTCCGCATGGGTAGGAGGTCTCGTTTCCATCTGAGTCCTATCTGGGCACCATGTGGGTTCAAGTATATGTTTTCATTTGGGTTCCATGTGGGCCCATATGGGACCCAGATATCCCAGATAAGAACCGTATGTGATCCAGATACTTTGCTGTCTGGGAATGGAAGCGTTTCAACATTACCCATTACCCCTTATCAACCTGTTTGTAACTGGGTAAAATGTTGGTTTCATCAGGGTGATAACAGTAATTTTTTGGACTTTGAAAATTTCGCTGGGATTGCTGTAAGATTGCTCTTATTACTAAAGTTTGCAATGTTATAACCAATCAAAGTCATTCAACATTACCCTTATTACCCCTCATCACCCTGTTGTAACTAGGTAAATGTAGGTTTCATCAGGGTGATAACAGTAACAGGTATCAACAGGAATTATAATTTCGGTAATAACGGTAATATTTGGTGTTACTCAAATTTCCGGGTGATATTACCGGTAATAACCGGTAAAATTGGTAATCGGTAACAAATTGCCCAGTGGGCAGTAGCGTACCGTGAACCGCAGGAGACAAAGCATTGGGGGGGGGGGGGCACTGCATTGTCTGTGAACAATGCTTTGCCCCCCCAATGCTTTGTCTCCTCCGAGTCACGGTACGCTACTGGCACGGACTGCATGGGCATGCAGCATTCGGGCATGCCACATGGTATCCCGATGGATGGGAGGACCCTGTCTATCCCCCACTGCACGATAGTAATGAAAAAAATAATATGTTTTATGTGAATATATATACATTATTATTGTTATTTTTATTATTATTAATAATATCATCATTATTGTTGTTATTATTATTATCATTATTATCATTGTTATTATTATTCAATATCATTACTATCATTATTTTTATTATCATTATTATTATTTTTAGTTATTATTATTATTACATAATATTATTACATAATTTTTGATAATACTGTTCTTTGAAAATGTTTCAGAGACAAGATTTTTGGGGGTTACTATTGATAATAAGCTATCATGGAAACCACACATCAATAATACATGCAAAACAATTTCAAGAAACATCGGAATTATCAACAAACTCAAATATTTTCTCCCATCTCACACTTTACTTACACTGTATCATACATTAATATTACCATACATTAATTATGGCATTTTGGCATGGGGTTGCGCGATCCAAACACAATTACAAAGAATACTGTTGCTGCAGAAGAAGGCTCTTAGAATAATTTTTCAAACCCAATTCAGATCACACACAGATATACTATTCTTCCAAAATAATATTCTTAAAGTGAGTGATTTATATCTTTTCCAACTCGCCCAATTTATGTATAAACTAAACAAAGATGATCTCCCAACAATTTTTTTCAAATATGTTCTGTAAAAACTCCTCTATACACGATTACCCAACGAGACAACGTAATTGTTATCACCTACCCCCTACCCGTACTATATTAGCGAAAAACTCTTTTATCTTTTTTGGACCTGTGTATTGGAATTCCCTGCCCAACGACTTTAAAGAATCTACAAACCTTAATATTTTTAAACGCAAACTTAAAAAGATGCTCATTTGTCAATACTCCACACCAACAAGTCAAGTTAACACATAACCTAAACTAAAACTACATAATAACTTAACCTTTAACTGCCAATAAATTTGTTAAACTTTACTTATAAAAAAAAAAAAAAAACACTACAACATGATACAATACATTACGACCTGTGCACCTGCCATGTTCCTCTTTTCATTTGCACTTTTTATTTGCACCTCCCTTATCTCCCTCTTTCTTTCCTTTGCCACTTTTCCCTCCCTATTATGATTTTGTAAGTACTTTTTTTTGTGTTACCACTGTAATTATTATTATTTGAATTACTTTCTATTATTTTTGTTGTCGCTTATTCGTTTTATTTTTATATTTGTGGATTACTTGTTTTAAGTTGTCTTCTGTGTCCGTCTCGATTTTTGTATAGAGTTGTATATATAGTTTGTTTATAATTAGTATTGAAACTAAGTTTAGGGGCTTGCCTTCTCTACAAGCTTTTGCTTTTCTTGGCAAGTCCCTCCGTTCATTTCTTGTTTCTTTTCATTGATAATATTACTGCAACAAATTGTAGTTTTGTTTAATTTATATTCAACATTTGTTACGAAATTTCATTGATTTGTCTGTATTATCGATTATATTGAATATGTATTGTTACTTTGATTATATTTTGAAAAAATTGTTGAACGGAAATAAAATCTAAATCTAAAATCTAAAATCTATTATCATCATCATCATCATCATTATTATTATTATTATTATCACTAAAGCAAAACTATTATTATAATTATCATTCATCATCATCATTATTGTTGTTCTTGTTTGTTCTTGCAGCTGTTGTTGTTGTTGTTGTAATCCTAATAATACCTTTGTTTGATTGTCATCTATACAATAGGTGCAATCATAATCATATTTTTCTTCTTCTTCTAGTTCTTCGATCTTCTTTTATGCATTTCTTCTTCTTCTTCTTCTTCTTCTTAATTCTTCTTCTTCTCCTTCTTCTTCTTCTTCTTCCTTTGTTATTTTGGAACACTTTAAACAGCAGGAGTATTAATAGGATGCTTAAAAAAAGTATAGCATAACAGTGCGTCTATACATTATACACTTTTGAAATGGCTGCCAAATAAAAAAATCACTGGGGGATCTATATAATAGAAAGCCAATAAAGTCAAGTTTCAAATGACACCAAAAATTTGGAAAACTATTCATGCTTGAGTGAGCACTGCATGCCCACTTAAATAAAGGGTTAAAACTGGACAGAAATTAGCCTTCCAATTTATTTCAGTCTTTGAAATTCGAGTCCTTTTCAACTTGCAAAGTTGAGGGTGTTGTGAAAAATTAACTCGTGAGCAGTTTTGCTTGTTGAGCAAATTTCATAAATATGAATTGCAAAGTTTATGTTTATGTTTATTTCAACTTTATCATGTGGATCTCAGCAGTGTGTTCATGGGAGTGGGTGAATTAGGTTTCCGTGATAAGAGTCAACAGAACATTTAGCCCCCCCTCCCCCCTCTCTCTCTCTTCCTGCTGGAGACTGATGAACGCATATGAAATTCAGAACGGGCTGTTATATTTCTGAAAATTAGGGCATCAACTCTAATCTATCAATCATTTAATCAACAATTTATCTGATCAAACATTCACTCATCGTTCAACATTTTCAATAAATTATTTTTAATAAGATCAACTTCTTAAATAAAAAAATGACCCATCAACCATCGGTCACTTGAGCAGTAAAGATTTGAACACCAGCCAGGAACTGAGACAGGGAGAGGAGAGGGGGGGTGCATGGAGGTGGAGGTGGGGGTTTAAACACGAAGATTTAGAATGTCCGTTTAACCAGTCTTACCCCCGAATATCTTGCCCCTTGCATCAGTTGCATGCAACATATGTCGACATATATCACATTCTCCTGACTCTCAGTCACGTACGCCGTTCTCACGAACACACTGCTGAGATCCTCATGATAAAGTTAAAATCCGACACTTAAATGCATTTTCATCAATTTCATGTTCAGTCCACGAGTATAGAGCAGAGGCGTCGATCATGGGGGGGGGGGGGGGGCAGGGGGGGCGATCGCCCCACCAATGAAAATATTGGGGGGCAAACATATCGTTTTGCCCCCCCCCCCAATAATTCTGCATGTGCAAAAAATAAAATAAGATTGTAATATTACACAGAAATCAGCAAGCGAGATTGAGATACACAACTCGTTCTTTATTTAAAATCGTGCTCAAAATGTCAGCTTTTCAGAGTGGAATATAAAAATTTTCAGCTCGCGCTTCGCGCTCGCATCATTTCTGTAGCAAAAACTCATACTTTTCAATGATTAAATAGGTAAATAGAATGTCCCGCTTTCAGGTCTAAACCTCAAAAGAACTAACGCTTCGATATGCAATAATCTTTTGTTGAATATATATCTTGTTCTGTATTAAAAACGTCCACTAAACTCAATTTTTTTTTCAGATCGAAATATCAAAATTTTCAGCTCGCGCTCGCATCTTTTGCTTTTTTTTTAGATACCCATCTTAATCATTGGTACCAAAAATGCTTAGAATATCAAGCTTTCAGGTCAGAATATAAAGAAATTTCAGCTCGCTCTCGGCACTCGCATTATTTGTGTATTAAGATATGTATTCTCCTCAGGAGTTACTACTACAAAGAGTCCTAAACAGGCACCTTTTTCCTGTTATCAGGTCAGTATACTAAAAAATTTCAGCTCGCGCTTCGCGCTCGCATTAATTTGTTGATGAGATATCTCATGAGTCATATATATATATATATATATATATATAGGCATATGTGTGTGTGTGTGTGTGAGTTTGTTTTGTGTGATCGAGCGCCTTTGGAAATTTGATTCATGATTTTGCCCCCCCATGCAATCTGAAAAATGGATCGACGCCCCTGGTATAGAGGCCATGGAGGCCAGTGCATGGTTCACTCATGCCATCAACCTACTTAAATGACCGAAGTCCTTATTTTACCCCCTATTGAAAGCTGATGACATGAAACAGTTAAAATGCTGCACTAAATTGCAATATATTATGTTCACTCATGCATTGAATTTCAAGTTAATAATTAATAAAATTTGCTCAAGAAACCAAAACCCGGGACCAAAACTGATCTCATCAATTTCCCGGCTAATATATCACAACATCGTCAACTTCAGCCTCCGATTCATCACACCAGTTAGATCATATACCCCGCAATCGTGACTTACAAAACAGAAATCAATGTGTGAGATATGAGAATCTGAAAGAAGGGGTATAAGGGGAGTGGTGCACTCTAGCCAGCTGTGGTCGAATCAGAAAATTAATATAAACGGCTGAAATGAGCCTAACATTTACGTGTCGACAGTCGATATTTTTTGAGAAAATTTCCGAGGTTATTTCTTATTTCAAGTACCGGTATTGAACGTTATTCTAACTTTTCTCAAGCACAAATAGGAGTGGAAACTACAATGAAGTGGTTTGAAGGACAGATTTCTAGTGCTATTGCCCAGGCCAGGCAGCAGAAAAGTGTATTTATGGTATACATTCGAGGTAAACTCGCGCAGTATTGTTTTCGCAATGTCATCCCTGCATGCGGGGGTTGCAACCCGTGAGCTACCGGAGCTACCCGGTGTCGCCAGCTCCAGGGCGCGGCGGCATTCCGCTGTGATGTGGATCGTGGATGTGCATGGCAGAGCTCCTCGTGCTGTGACTTCCTTCAATTTAGTCTTAGATCTATAGACATACAAAATCATGAAATTGTGGACATTCCAAATTGTTCCCTGTATGATTTCATTCTCATTATTTTACAAGATGTGTAGATAATATGAAAAATCGAAATGAAAATTGTGAAATTGTATCTCAAGAGTCAAGTCAATTGAGCAAAACTGCAATCTGCATTGCCCTTTTTTTGGTAAATTTGAAACTCACCAAAGTCAAACTTCAAAGACAAAAGATTGTTTGATTGTAGAAAAATAAAATAGGGGTCTAACGTTAACAAGTGGATCTAATGTCAATGGCGATAAATTGCCGGTAATGCAGTTTTGCCATGGCTGACTTTGACTTTTGAGAGAATTTCCCCACCAGTATTGTTCGCTTTTCCGAATAGATCTAGGCCTATCGCGATCAGGAATGATCAGCTTTGATTGATCGATCTCGATGTAATCTCAGACATCACGTTGCTTAGAGTTTGATTCACCATTATTTTGATATTTCGCTTAAGTTAGCGACCAAAATATGAACGTGAACAAACAGCTGCCACAGGCAGATCATTTGGTAGACCAAAAGCTTCAGTCTCTGTATTTTGGTTGTTCCGCTGAACTGCGTTGGCTCACTCACCAATACATAGTATGGGGATTATAGTAAAATGTCAGAAATTGTTGAATAAATCCCCAGAAACGACGGTTATTCCTGTCTAATCATTTGGTTGCTAATTTCATTCCATATCAAAATTAAGGGAAAACCAAGCATTGCCAAGCAAAGCAATGTCTGAATTAGAATTCAACAATGACCTTGAGATCCAACCGATCGCAATATTCTGAAAAGCGATACGTATATTGACCTTGAATTGATTGAGAGACTTGCTGTGACATTTGCGAACCATTACAAAATGTACTAGAGGGGAAATTTGGCCGGCACGAAATTTCATTAGCGCCATGTCAATGACAAAGGTGCATGCGGGTTTGTTAGTACTTAGTAGGCAAACATCAGCAACATAGCCTCATACATGATCTTCAAGACCAGAGTAAATGGGTTGTCTATTGCCCGTCAAGACAAAGAACAAAGTCAACAAATATGTTTTTGTTAAAAATTCATGAATCAAAACAGCAAATTGTAAATGATCTAGATATAGTCGTTGTATCTGGACAAACAATGTATTTGCAATTTTGTTATCAGCATCGAAAGTTACCGGTAGGACGAAACTTCTGATGTTCTGATTCACCAATTTTTGACAAAGATTTCTTAGTTGTTCTTTAAGACTCCGGGGAGGGGGGGGGGGCACTTCCATTGACGGGTGGATACCATGCGCGACCATGGGGTCTCGTAAAGTACCCTAAACAAGTATTTTCCATATTCTGAAAATGCACCCCTTAACAAGTATTGGCGTGTGACTGAAACACTACCCTTAACAAGTAATGGAAACAAAACGATACCCTTGGCAAGTATTCCCTGAATAAAACCTCTAAACAAGTACAGCGATATTTTAGTTATGTCACGGACGTCTGTCGTTGGTTTTACCTTTACCTACATTGGGTATACGGCCCAACCTCCCACACCTCGCGTAAATCAGACTCTAAACACGTAGTGTTGACGGGGCAAAAATAAAACATTTTAGTCTTTTTTATACCCTCGCGAATTTGACCCTAAACACGTAGCTTTCCAAGCAACCTTTTTTTTCATTATTTTAGCGTTTTGACACCCTTATTACGTTATGTACGTAACGACAACGTGCCCTACAGTATCTTGAAAAAGACATCCTTTTTACAAGTTTTTGGGGGTTGCACATGGTATCCACTCGTCAATGTAAGTGGGCCCCCCCCCCCCCTTAAGACTCATTTGACGGGCAGTCCACAGTAAATTTACTCTGTTCTTGAACCTTCATACGTTTTTGTTAATCGTTGGTTTTTAACATTCTAAATTTTGCTAAAGCAAACTTAATTCTTACCCTGCTCCAAATCTTTATATGGGATGAAAGAATCTATAAATCCTTCAAAATATGTGAAATATTTTCCTCCTGAAATTTCTTCATTTTAGTAAGATCTTCACGAATAACGCACTTCTGGAAGTGCTAAGTACGCTTCGCACTTCTGGAAGTGCGAAGTAATGAGTAGTAAATTGTATTTTGCTGATTTGAAATATCCAATATAATTAGTATACAACCATGTTGAGCATGGGCAGACTCGCATTGATCCAGCGCATAAGTTCATTGACTCAGCTGCAGTCTTGAAGCCTCTGTGCATTAACAGAGCTATGTTAAGATGCCAACCCTCTTCAATTTGATAACACTAATATCACCCCACTTTAAAAATGGAATGATACCAAGTACAAATATATTAGAAACTTCCTTTTAATACCAAGTATTGGTAACGTTCATCGGCAGAGTACATGTAGGACACATCATTTGCTGAGTAAGGGCAATGTTTCAATTGTCTGGTTGGTGATACTGGCCTGATGGCACAATTGTTTCTGACATGGGTGAAGTTTTCTCACCATCCTAGAAAGCAACCTTGGTGATGATAGTTTGATGCATCACTTCACCAACAGTACATGTTGTCTTTCTGTATTTAACATGGTTTTCATATTTGTACCAAACTTTTGTCATTTTAATTTACCAGGGTCAAATGAGGATTCCCAGAAGATGGATGCTACATGGGAGGAGGATGCAGTCAACAAAACTTGCCAAGAATCAGGGATCGTTGTCATGCGATTCCAAGCAGATAGGTAGGAATCAATTTACATTTTAAAAGGGGCAATTCCGTGAAATAACCAACCTTTTTGTCCATCCGATGCCCATTTTTCTTCATTCTCTTTTCACTTTGTGAATTGTCCAAGTCATTAGTCATTTGAGATCATTACAGATTTTCATGAGAATTAGAAAACTGAGGCAAATGATTCATGAAGATCTTACATGTAGTGTGTCAATGTATATATGTAAGACTTGCAGACAAAGACTTCATGGAAGGAAAGCAGGCTAGATCCAAACACATAACTGATCAGGATACCATTAAAAGTACTCTAGCAACAATTTAGTTATGTCTAAGAATGTTCTCAACCATCAAGGTAGATTAGGTGATGTACTGGGTAAAAATATGTCAACTGGACTCAATTTGTTTTTTCCAGTTTCTGCATTTCACACTACATGTATCTATAGGATGTGAAATTGATTGTTCACTTGTAACAGGGTCGAGGGATTTTGTCCCTGTCCAGTATTATGCCTGTATTGTAAACTCTGGTGTTAACTCAAATAAGGGTCTAATTCTATGGTTAAACTATAGATAGCCCTATTGACAAAAATCTTTTTAAAGGTCAGTCTCAGAAAGGGGTATCCAGACATCGCTTGCAAGCACTAACATCTGGCTGTAGTGTTGCTTCCTTGTAATATGCAACTTAGTCTGGTTAGAAGCTCCTGTCTCTCATAAATGTTACAAAACCAATGACTATGATCCTTGCAAAATTCAAACAGGTCTCCAAAATGATGCAAATGGATTTCAATACTTTTTAGTTTTAAACTTTTCTTTCTCATTTTTTTCCTCCTGTAATTGTTGTCAGGCATGGTTGTGATGAAATAATGTTTCTATTTGACGTTGAACATTCATCTCTCTCTCTTTTTCTTTGCAGTGAAGAGTGCAAGCAGTTTTCTGTATATTGTATCCTTTGATTTATCATCTATAATTTTATGTTGACCTTCTGTAAAAATTTGCAATAAATCTACACATTGTAATGATGGAAGTCAATGAATAATTTATATTATCAGTCATCAGGATGTTTGTATCACATTCATTCCAGTTTACAAATTTGGAGTTGTTTTCTTGAATATAATTTCCTGAATGCTCGAGCGCCATGTTAAAGGTGGGGTAATAATAACATTATCATGTTAAGCAGGGCCCGCTGGTAGAACAGTTTTCAGAACTGAAGTGGCTACCCTGGATAAACATGACATTATTATTATTACTGATGGAAACCCTTCAGTTTTTCTGGAGGCTAATGCTTCTGCCCCAAACCTCCCCAGTGTATAGAACTTTGAGTCACCAGATGACATTCTTGTGATCGTAAGCCCTATATATTGCCAGTTTGAAGATGACAATCCTTAACTAGCATTCATTTAGACCCTGTTATTTGCGTTCCTTGCGTGTATCTTATTTCCGGTGAGACTGGAGTCTTGATTGAGAGTATTGCAGGATTTGCTTCAGCTCCAGACTTGGTGCAGAAAATGAAGAAAGTCTACGAGGTAAGAATTATATACAATATTGATGTTGCCTGAGTGGGTAATCAATTCAATATTTACACAGAAAGGGAAAACTTATTACTTATTTCAGGAGAAAACAACATTTTGATATAATAGTTCTTGTTTTTACTATACTGAAATGATCTATCACAGACATTAATGATTTTTTTTATAACTTCATGTTTGGTCTACATATTTCCTTAGTGGCATCCCAATATTTGTTACAAATATATTGTTAGTGTAAGTCATACATAAAGCAAGATATTGCTGTAACTTCCTAAACTGTTTGAAGAGAATGTTTTCTTCATTGATGATTGTATGTTACAGACAGTCAAACAGAATCAGTCTGCATCGACACCCCCTGAGCAACCTGCAGCTGCTCCACAAGTTGCTGCGGCCACTCCACCACCGCTACCACAACCATCAGCAACTCCTGTGCAACAGAGTAGCCAACCAGAGGTATGTCACACAATTCTTTGTTTACCTTTATAATGCACTCTTGGTACCCACTCTTCAAGCAATTGATGCCATTTCATAAATGCAAGCAGGTATTACATATATTCTTTATCCTAACCTACTTATATTGGGAATCAGGAATAATCTTCTCTGTCACAGAGCAGCTCAACGCTATGTCATCCTCGTATATGATTATTTTCACCCAATCCTGGTAGGTATTTCATAAAGCTATTTTTAAGTTAAGAGCGACTATAAGAACAACTGGTGAACTTACGCTCTAAATAATCACCAATGAACATTCAATGGTAAATATCATTTACCACAAGAAAGGATCACCAGTCGTTCTTAAAGTCGCTCTTAACTCACGATCAGCTTTATGAAACGGCGCCCTGGTCAATAAGTTGTCCTGAAATGATGGGGGAAAAAAGAGAAGGAAAACATAGTCAATCTTAAGTATAACATATTCTTTTGTATTCTCCATCATCAGGTGCCATCTACATCCTCCTCATCAGGAGCTCAGAAAGAGAGTGCTCAAGAGAGAGCAGCCAGGATGAGACAGAAGATGGAGGAGGTCCATCGGAAGAAGGAACAGCAGAGAAAAGAGGTAACAAGATGACAGAGAGAAAACTCAGAGACGAGCCATGTTGTTGGAGTTTGTGCACTGGTCGACAAGCATTTGATCTACTTCTCAGATAGTCTTAAACCACATGGGCTAAACCCATTGGCCCGTATTCTGTTTTCAGGTTTAACTTAGACCACGGTCTAACTCTGTACTAAAATTATGGGGAGCCAAATATTCAAACATTCTGTTTATATAGTATATTTCTTATGTTTACGATTTTGTTTCCTTTTGCTTTCATAATGAGGAAAAAATGCATCAAAATACTTGTTATCATTTTCACACAATTATGAACAATTTGGGTGTCATATGAGTTGATAAATTGGCTATGTACTGTTAGGGATTTGTGCCCCAATTGGCTCTCCATAGTTAAACCACAACTTTAAACCAGGATTTGATTTAAACCCGAGCTCAGAATACGGGCCATTTTGTCTAAGTTCTATCAATTTGGTCGAATTGTCATTTGGTCTACACTACACTTTGTCTGATACTCAGTCTAATTCTCATTTAGGCTAATAATGCCCAGTTGGTCTAATTTTCACTTAATATTATTATTTTTTACTTAATCAAATGGAAAAATCATGTTATTGTGTTACATGTACTTTTGACCTTGCAAGTAATCTTGCAAGAGTAATGTATAGTGCTGCCACTGGATGCCATGCATATTGCCAAGTATAGGTATTATATGATAGAAAAAGATAAAGAACAAATATTCATAACCCTTCGTACATTTAGGCAGAGAGGCAAAAGGAGCTTGAGCGACGCAAAGTAGGACAAGACATTCAAAAAGCTGATCATCATCGATCCGAGATACAGGCCAAGCAAGTAGCCGACGATCTCCGCAAACAACGTCTTGATGACAAATTAGCAAGAGAGAAGGTACATTTTTATTATGAGTGTGATTATATGAATCTTACTTTATAAAGCGCTGTTATATAAAATGTTAAAGGTCAAGTCCACCCTAGAAAAATTTTGGTTTGAATAAATAGAGAAAAGTCAAACTAGCATAACACTGAAAATTTCATCAAAATTGGATGTAAAATAAAAAAGTTATGATATTTTAATGTTTCACTTTTTTTTTCACAAAACAGTGATATGCACAACTCAGTGACATGCAACTTATGAGACAGTTGATGATGTCCCTCACTATTTCTTTTGTTTTTTATTGTGTGGATTATAATATTTCATTTTTTACAGATTTGACAAAAAGGACCAACTTGACTGAACCATATAGTATTAAACAATGCTAATTCCACACGTTCAGGAAGGAATTAATTGTTTTTCACTTGACAATGAGGATAAAATTAGAATATTTCATATGATGAAATACAAAAGAAATAGTGAGTGGAAGACGTCATCAGTGTCCTCATTTGCATACCGACCAGGATGTGCATATAACTGTTATGTGATATTTTAAAGTGTCATAACTTTATTATTTTTACATATTTTATTACATATACATATTTTACATCCGATATTTTACATCCGATTTTGATGAAATTTTCAGTGTTATGCTTGTTGGATTTTTCTCTTTTTATTCGAATGAACTTTTTGTTGAGTTGGACTTGTCCTTTAACTTATTTCATAGTGACAATCATGATATTCATACTGATCATATTAATCATAACAATCATAATATTCACAATTCATGATAAAGATAGTCTTCAAAAGCGCTTATAGTACTCCCTTCAAAAGAAATCAAATCTCATTTCATATTTACTGCACAAGCATTTTTTTTTTTATTTGCCACTGTGGGCTGTTTTCACAACATAATCGACTTTTCATCATTTTCTTTTTAATATGGAATAGGTTCTCCAGCAGCTAGCCAGAGATAAAGCAGAAAAGGAGGCTCGATTCAGATCAGAGAAAGAGCAGAGGGAACAGAAGAAGATGCAAGCTCAGAAGGAAAAAGAAGAAACATTGAAAGCAACACAGGCCAGGCAGGAATCTGCCAAGCTGTAAGTTTTCGTTTCTTCACACCTGCTCTTCTGTCTCTCTTTTTACATCTTTCTTCCCTTTTCTTTCTTTGCTTCGTCCTCTTTTCTTTCCTTTTCCTTTTCTTTTGTTTTCTTCTTTCTTATATCCATAGACTCTTGATTTAGGTTCCACTTGGGTTACATGGTTCATGTCAAAAGATGTAAAAATATAGAGTCAATTCTAGTCTCTCATGTTATTTGTGTTTGTATTTAGATATTTTCTATTATTATAAATATTTTTTCTTCTGTTATCGTATTAATAAGATTTAAATTCTGTTTATTCAGTCCATCTGTTCATTCTCTTTCTCTTCCTTCTTCTTTTAATTTGTTTCCCTCTTTCTTTCCATCCCCTTTCCTTTCCTCTGTGAGTAGACTCAATATCTAGGTACCTCTTATAGTCCACAGTTCATTTCAATAGATGTGAAAGATAGAATGTTCAATCTTCTCACGATTTCTGTGTTTTAATGCTACTATTTTCTATTTTCTTCTGTTGTATAGTGATACAGCCAGGATACAGTTCCGGCTCCCAGATGGTTCCACTATGACCAATCAGTTTGATTCCAAGGCACCCCTTCAAGAAGCACAAGATTATGTAAAAGAGGTAGTTATGAAAATGATGTCATAGTCATTAATTTGTAATGCCTCTGCCCACCATAGGTGGTGCTTCAGGTATAATTAAAGCTGATATAAAAAGGAAATTAATTTCCATAAATTTGGTATTTACGCAAAGTCTGTAACATTTATAACCTGTTCGTCCATATTGAATCACAAAAAAAAAACTTCTGGCTTCTTGATATCCTCGATTGAAATGTCTCAAAATATCCTCTTCCCTGAACCTGAAAACTAGTCACTGTATCTGGTTTTATCTGAGTGACATTGTGCCATCTTGCCTGTAGAATAGTCAAGTCCCAAGGCTGTTCTGCACAAAATAATGCAAGAGCTACAGAGAAACTTGTAATGGGTTTAGGGGGAGGTTAAAGGTTAAATAACTCAACACCCTATGTACAACTATTCGTATTATCTATGTAGTTCACATTATAAATACTAATCTGCTGACTTAGATTTGTGAGGTGTTTGTTTTTATGATGGGCTATTGATGGTTTTGCTAAAATACCAAGTATCTTTTTCGTTCTTGTTTTGTGAATCTAGGCTGATGATTTTTCTCCACTGAATATCGAAATAAAATATTTTTCTAATTTCTCTGTTTTGTAGAATGTTGGGACAACCCTGCCTGAATTCACACTATCTGTCACATATCCGAGAAGGAATTTTGGACCTGATGACATGCAGACATCTTTCCTTGACCTAGGCTTAGCTCCAAGAGCAGCAATAGTTGTATTACCCGTAAGTGATTTCTTACCTTGTTGTGATGTTTGTCTTACAATGATGAGCAGTTGTTTGATGGAAGAATAAAGAATGTAGAATAAGTCTTTTGTCCAGAAGTAATTATTTTCCTTGTTCTTTTGAAAATTAGCAACCATTTGAGTTGTATAGTACTTGATATTCTTTTTAATTATATAATTTTTTTTGTTTTTTTGTTATGGTTTTATTGAAGAGCACTAATATCAGTGATGAGTCATTTTTGAAGTGAAAGAAGTATAAATAAAGGGATAAACAGATTGAAGAATAATTAATAAATAGATAAATATACATTAACATTTCTGAAGCTGGTTTATACTACATAGAATACTGAAAAATATTATACATTTTATATATGTAGTGTTTCATTTTGTTAAGTAAGATTGATCTATCAGCTTTCTCAGTGTAGAATAACACCATCCCCTAAAAAAAAAAATAGCCCCAGATTTTTCTGTCTTGGTTGTTCAAAATGGGAATAGTTCTAGTCTTCAAAACATGAATAGTGCACGCATATAAATTCATACATTTGTGTTTAGTATGGGTATGTATTTGTATGTATCCATTGGTTTGCATTGTAGTATTCCTCTAAGAGGTTAAATATGTCAATTGATTTTCTCACATCCCTTTGAAATAACCATTCAAATTGGCATTTCCTTATATGCTATACTGCCTGCTAATGTGGTAACTTTGGAAATTCATCAAGTATTTTATGACCGGTTTTGATCAATTTTGCAGGGAAAGCTAATTCCTACATCATCCAAGTCCCAGGTATCCGCATCCAACGCTGGAGGCATCATCTCCTGGCTCCTAGCTCCATTCCTCTTCATCTACAACATCATCTACAATGTCCTCTTTGGTTCCTCGGAGTCGCCCGCCGGCCCCCAGCCTACCCCACCCTCACCATCACAGACCCATTCAGGCATGGAGTCGCCCGCTGGAGACAGGAGTAGCAGGGGTGCTGGTGCCAGACCAAAAAGGTAAGTCTTGTATCTTGCTTGCGGACGTGAAGACCCACATTTGAATAATGTTGATGATGGTGATGTTGATGGTGATGATAATGATGATTGTAGTGATGATGGGTATGGTGATGATGATGAAGATAATATTGATGTTGATGATAATATTGATGTTGATGATAATATTGCTGATGATGATGACAACGATGATGATTTCATTTCATTATTTTCACAAAATTAAAATATATACAAAGCAATAAACAAATACATTTTAAAATAGTGGTGGACCAAATGAAAGCTCATCAGGCTTATTTGGATGGTGATGATGGTGATTTTGATGATAATGGTGATGGTAGAGAAGATAGGTATGATGACATTGGTGTTGCTGATATATTGATGATGGTGAGAATGACGATACTGAAAATGCTGATGATATATAGACGTGATTATGTTTTTTGTGATGGTTATGATTATTGTATTGATGATGATGATGCAGATATTGATAGAAGTATTGAAGATGATGCTGCTGCTGCTGCTGAAGATGACTGTGTTGATGATAATGATGATCTCTTTAAGAAGACTTGTATCTAATAAATTGAATGGTTATGTGTGATGTTGTACTGATGATAATGATGCTTAATACTTGTCTTACCTTACCATTTTATAATTTCTTTTCAGTTCATACGCGAGGAGAAGAACGCCTGCTTCTGGAAGCAACAGCGCTGATTTTTCTCGACGGGAGGGCAACGTCCATCGGTTAAACACCCAGCAAGATGATGATGATGAAAATAATACATGGAATGGAAACTCTACTCAACAAATGTAACCAGACAGAAGAAATATATTAAATGATATTAGGACTACACGATATGATAATGATATCGAAGTGTCCTGTCCTTGGACATCAATTAATAGATGATATGGGGTAGGCTACATATTAACTCTCACAATATGATATAAAATGATAGTTTCTCTGTATGACACATCTCAAAATAAGCTTAAATAATAATAATAACGGCATATTTACCCAGGGTAGCCACTTCAGTTCCGAAAACTGTTCTGCCAGCGGGCCCTGCTATTGAATTGCAGTTCAGCTGGCCATGCATCCATTAAATGTCTCCCTAATCAAATGCACCAGAGTCCAAGTGAAAGGGCCATGAAAATGTTGTCTCTTTACCGACAGTTTCTCTCTTTCCAATTATTTATTTTTTGAATAACAAGCTCATGGGCCAAAAAACATTGTCAGTGAACATTGATCGTTCATTATGACGAATGTAATCAAGAGTAAATATCAGCCCTATGACTATATAAGCATGACGCTCTGTGTTACAGGATGCATACAGATGAGGCTAGGAGAAGAATATATAAAACAGTTACAAGGTGTCTGCTCATAAAACTAAGTTCCACCCCATTCCACTCTATTTAATTGAGAAAAATTGTTGATCGATATACACGCTTAAGAAAACAAATTTCCCATGAAATTGGTACTGATAATTCTAATAAATCTATGAATTCTGTCAGCACCAGAATCAGTGGCCAAGCTGAGGCGGGGTCTTATTAGGGTTCCTTGAGCATTTACTGTGGTGGATATGTGTACAATGATATAGACACAATTTGTAACCAATATGGTTATAATTCATTGAATATGCTTGGAAGGGGAATGAAATAAACAACACATTTTATATGAAGTTGAAACTTTATTACAAGAAATATATATAAAGACAATGTTATTAAAGGCATACTAGTTAACGTTATAGACATGTAATTTATGAAAACAAAAACAAAGGAGAGATGAAATATGTACATGGATGCCTTTCTATCAACCTAAAAACTCTGCAACCAAAAAAAAAAAAATGCTTTTGATACCTTGTAATAGAAGATTTTGTGTAATTTCTATCGTGCTGATAATAATAGAACACGTAAGTGTATGTGATGAAAGTAAGATGGTATTTCCGGTCACTTTATATTTCACTTTTTTGAAGCACTAAATATTGATTTTCGGACGCGATTTTTTTCTGGGCTTCATTTTTGTAATATAACACAGACACAGGTGACAATTGGACCGTGCAGCTCAGATTTTTAAAAAGTCAGATCAATGTTAGCCAGTGCATTCAATGTGCAAACAAGAAAATGATATCTTTGGTAAAAGGGGACCACAAAAGAGCAATAGCTGCTAACTGTGCGGCACCCTTTACATGTTACTGTATAACTCTTCAAAATAAATGGATACATGCTAACATGTATCATCTAATGACTACATTCAATATACTGACAGCTTATTCAATTAGGGCGCGATAGGCACAAAAATTTAAATTAAATAACAAAAACAAAAACTTATTGACATATTTACATGTAAATATACACTATAGAAACATGTTATTCATTTTCATTAAAGTTTTGCATGATTTTCCTCTTCAATGATTTTTTAAAGGAATTAACTGATGTTTTACATTTGATGTTTTCTTGAAAAGCATTCCACCAGTAAACATCAAATGTAAAACATCAGCTACGTCACATCATCACATCACTTCATCATATGTTTCAATAATCCAGGAAGAGGGGGGGTGTCACAAAATTATTCACTGACACTAATGGGGTGTTGCAAGAAACTTGCGACCAATTACAAGTCTATTTTCGTTCCCGAAATCACGCATATGCTGTGCAATTAATTGTAAATTTGCGATTGATTGCTAATCTGCTCCATGAAACGAGGAGTGCTATAGTTAAAAGTGATTAATCAATTGTAAAATTGCAACAGAATATTTGCGATTGATTGCAAATATTTTCTTGCAACACCCCCTAAGTATCACACTTGAATTCCCAGTTGCATGTTGTATATAATGCACTAGCGCATTGGTCAGATCCAGCACAGGAGACGCGCACTACCGCATATCCATCAATGAGATTGCGTTAAACTACAATTGTGCATTGGCGTTTAAGCATGACTTTAAGTCATACTTCACTCTTAGTGAAACACCACACAAACAAGTTTTTATAAGTAAAACCAAACAAAAACATCAGTTTTATGTGACAATTTTACATAAACTTAGACAAATTTCTTATTTTCAAATTTGTTGGAATTTTCTGCTCTTTTCCTATTTCAATGTGCATCTAGAAACATGAATATGAAGCAATTTTAAAGCCATGTATATGACAGCCAATACAGGCTTTCAAATAAAATTATTTAGAGAATGTGTTAACTTGATATTCTGAACTCTGTTAAATACAAAAGTTAGGCTTCTATGTGGTTCAGTATATACATGTATCACAGATACTTTTGTTTGTGGACATCAGTGCGTATTTTTCTTTTATCACTTTCTCTTTGTTTTGAGCTTTCATAATTGAATGTCAAAACCGCATTTCACATTGTTATTAGATGCCATAGACAAATCTTAAATATGATTAGGAAAATTACATGGTCTGAAATTTTAACATAAAAGTTTTGACAATTAACTCAGTCGTAATTGTTGTACTCATGAACTATGCCATCTGATTTGACTTTACTCTGGTAATTACAGAAGTATGCAGCCCCATTTTAAATTTTCTATGGGGGTCACAGATTTTACCATTAAGAATTTGTGAACATGAAATGATTTTCATTAAAAATAACATATTTTTCATGTTTAATTCTTGAATAACTGTCTCCAATGTGATACTTTAAAAGTTGCTTTAAACTAATAAGTTGGCCCTCGGTCAATGAAAAATAGACAATATCCCATTTACTACACGATACCCATATCGGGCCCATGTATACATGATGTCATATTCCGGTATCGCGATAGCTAACATTATTTTCCAAAGTCATTTTCACACAGCTCCCTACAGAGCCAAGCTAGGTTTTGCGTACGCTTATAAAATACTAGTAATCTGTGACCGTGCAATGAATCTGGCATGGATTTAGCGCTGATATCTTTGAGCGGTTCTGTGGCAAACGACTGGTCCATACTTGGCCCGCAACTGGTGCTTCTCATAGCCACGCTAAATTAGGAAATCGTCCGTGATTTACTGATGGGGGGTGACTGTTACCATGGTACTTTGATAATAACAACTTGTCAATTGCTGACAATTGTCATGAAATGATTCCCTGATGGTTTCAGTTCATTTTGAATATAACAAGTTCATGATCATTATTTGTGTTAACGGAATTAAATGTTTATTCTATAAAAAGGGGTATGGTTTATCATATGTATATATATGTCTTGCAAATAAATATAAAAGTGAAATTTGAAAATTATTTTGTTATTTTCTTATTGGAAGTGTGACAACGATGTGCATCTTCTGTTAAGCATCCATTGCTGAAATATTTTTTGTGTTGATTGAATACCGCAGGATTGAATTGTTTTTAATACCTTACAATAATATTTGATAATCTTATGAACAGAATGATGAAATGATTCAGTGTTCTTCCCTTTTCAAGTTTTAAGGTTTGGGAAGTATTCTAAGTACAGGGCACACAGAAAGCATACTTTTGCAAGTTTCTCAGATTTGTTACGCCGTAATAATTTTTTTTAGAACTCTCATGCCTCTTAAAGGAAAAATGAAACCTTTGGAACAAGATAGTTTGTACGAAAACAGAAAAATCAAAGAAAAATGATCAAAGAAAGCTTGAGAAAAATTGAATAAATAAATAAGAAAGTTATGAAGTTCAAATATCATTGTAATGTAGATCCTCCAATTGGCAATGCAACAAAAATGTGTGATGTCACATGTGAACAACTTTGCCATTACTTTTGTATATATTTCACCTAAACTGCCTCTTTTATCACAACTATCAGTAGATCATGTATTCTTTCTATAGGAGGGCATGTAATACAGATTTTCAAAGAATACATTATGGATAAAGAATTGGTATCACCAAAAGAAAGAGCAAAAAGAGACATTTTGATTCTATTTTATAGTCCATCAAAGGAAAAGTTGTTCACATGTGACATCACACATCTTTGTCGCATTGCCAATGGGAAAGATCTCCAGAGGCATTAGCGATCGCGCATTATTCAAATGCTCATAACTTTCTCAATATTTGTCTGATTTTTCTAAAGCCTTTTTTGATCTTATACTTTGATTTTTCTGTTTTCACACAAGCCCATTTGTTCCAAATGTTTCATTTCCCTTTAGAACCTTTTGCTTCTTTGTGAATACTGAAAGTCTCCCTCCGTATACGATCATTTGCAAAAGTTTAGGCCCTCCTGAAATTGTTTGTGTATTGTATAGTACATGTAATAATTGTAATAAACAGTTTCATTTAGACTGGCCTAATATAATTTGTTGGTGTTGATTCTGTGTTTGATTGAATTGGTTGAAGGGAAGTTAGCTTTAAGAAATTGTCCAATAGCTTGACTAATTCTTATGTTTTCAAAAGTATTTTTTACTTCAATATGTTTTTTGTTAATTGATCAGTCAAGCTATTGGACAATATCTTTAAACTTATGTACCTTTAATCGTTCAAATCAAACATGGAATCAACACCCAAAAATAATATATAGGCCAGTTTTTAATGAAACTATTGCAGTATATTACAATTACATACATGTGCTATACACACAAATTTTCAGGTTGTCTAAAAACTTTTGCAAATGATGGTACATCTCAGAGCCCTGTTTCATAACCTGTATTATCAATATCAGATTACAAGCTAATGTTATAAGGTCTTTAATTCATGACATTTAATTGGTTAAAGGCAAATTTACCATAGAAAGTCAGTTGACATTATTAATGATGAGTGAATGAAACTTGGCAATGTGTGGAAATGTAGAATATATTTTGTGTGCTCATTAATAAGAATTTCTTGCCTCCGTTGAGACATATTCTCTAAATTATTTGTCCTATTCAGCCATTATTGCCTCTTACAAAGGATTTTCAATAAAGTAATGGGCCAAATGATTTCTTTTAGTACTAATTTGACATTTCATCAAGGAAAATCAAAATATTTCCACATAAAAAAGTCTAGGAGCCTATTTTAATTCTGCCACACAGCAAATTTAGTGCCTTACTCCAAATTATGACAGTTTGATTTCAAATACAAAGTAGAACATTGGTAATAGAACTGAACATGATCTAGATCTTTCAACCACATCTCGTAATGAAGCTTGTCATCACATTAAAATTTGCGTGCAACTATTCTTCCTTCTTTGCATCTACTTTGGCCCAGAGTTTATCTTGATTAAAGTTGGAACACACAACGAGTTGCGTACAGTTCCAAACAAGACTTTGAAAAAAAAGGGTTACTGCAGGATGTATATAGAATCTTTATACATATACCTGCAAAATTATTAGAAAATGGGATTCTTCGAGAGGGAATTGTTCCTATTGTAATATGTATGTCATATAGTTGGTGGTATGAATATTATTTTTTTAAAGCAGGATAAAATATAATTCTAGTGGGCATATAATGTAAGAGTACAATGATCAAATGTTGCATTGTGGGAAAGAAAGTGGGACAGAATGAGTAGTTCATGACTGGAGAGAATTTTTTTTCAAATTGTGAACTTTATATTTGAAAATTCATTCAAATAGTTTCTGAATGCTGAATAAAAAGTTACATCCTCACTTTCAGTGCACTTTTATTTTGCATATAGTCTGTGGGAAAATATTTGCAACCAACATCAAATGTTGATTACAATTGTATTATCAATTTTAGCAGTAGCAAATCAGTCTACATTCCTTGTCGCAAGAAGCGGAGCACCCCCCCCCCCTCCATATGGGTCCACTGAAGATTGCAAAATTTATAACGTCAAGAATAATACTCGTTCACACTCTTGATAAATCGCGTAATGCTAATATTAAGGCTGAAAACATTTAATGAATGAAATGTACAAAATAAAGTAAATTTATCTTTATTCATTTATACATTTGACTTTACACCAGAAAAGAGGGATATACCTTTATGGTATGGAGAGAAACATTCAATAGAAATATTATTCAAGTATATAAATATATATCTAGTAAATCAATGAATATTCTTGAAGATAATGCTCCACCAACCAAACATTAAAAACAGTTATTATTTTTTACATAAAGGTTGGGTTTCGCTCCAGATATTTGCAACTTTTTAAAATTATTATTATTATTAGTTTCATGTCCATGGTTGCACCGATTGTAAAATATGTCAACGGTCACTTTGAACACGCTGGACATCTGTTAAGCTTTTATTGGTCAATCTAATTAAAATGACATGCTTTGCCCTGTCAGGGTGGTTGATCTTCACTCATTTCGTCTTGGAAGATTTATTGCTGTCTCACCATCGAAGAATTAGAGATTCCCTAGCTGCCTGCGCTGCGTCTGTACTCGCTAGCTTCTACCGCAATTAGTCTACTGATGACCAGCGCAGCGGAAGCCACCACATTGGCGCAGGTGGTGAGGGTGTGTGTGTGTGTTGTGGGGGGGGGGGGGTGCATGAGAATTTGAGCAAAATGCCAATAAAAATGTAAGTTTTTACATTGTATTTAAGTACAACTTAAGCTCAAAGGCGCTGAAGATCCTTGTCCAAACCCGGCCAGAAGTGAAGAAGAAAACAAAATCACAAATTGAGATACGATGGTCGTTTTCTACCCTTTCCCCGCGCCATTGTTTTTGTTTACCAGGTTTCCGATGAGTTGAATATTAATTTTCATATTTCCCTTTCTTATCACCGTGCGAATATAAAATGATGTTCGGACACCCTCCTTTTCTTCCTCTCAGATGTAAGAAATCTTAGATGGGCATTCTGTATATATTAATGGTAATACTCGGCACACTGTAAAAAATGCGGTGTTAAAACTGACACCAGTTGGTGTTAATAGAGGACCACACCGTGAGGTGTTAAAATTACACCCTAGAGATTAAAAATAACACCTGGGTGTAAATGTAACAACCAAAGGTGTTGTAATGACACCTATAGTAGTAAAACTAGCACCACCAATTCAACACCGGTTTTAAATAACTGGTGTGGTCCTCTATATGTACACCGGTTAACACCACAGTTTTTGCTGTGCATTGCCGTATTCAATATGGGTGTTTCTGTGGCTGTTTCTGTAAATAATGTAGAAAAAAAATAATTCAATTGAAAGATCCATTCTCAGACACAATGTACCTATATGTTGACACTACTGAAACGTGTAGAAACTGGTTGCAAACAACAACTAAATTAATCTTGTCTTTGGTTTGCAAATCATCAAAATCAAACGTAACGTATTTGTTCGCTTTCCGATTGGGCCTATTAGTTTGCATGATTCTTCTTCTTGTGCTTCTTCTTTTTCTTCCTTTTTGCGTGATTTTTATGTTTCTTGTTCCCTTTCTTCTCTTTATTTTTATACGTCTTCTTTCTTCTTCTTCTTCTTCTTCTCCTCCTCCTCCTCCTTCTTATTCTTCTCCTTTTTTCATCCTCTTTTCTATCTTCATTCTTCTTATTTTTTCGTTTTCTTCTATCATAGCCATGTCTCAATGTGTGTTTCTTTTTCAGGAACGTTGGTTTATCCCCTCTCTTAAAGAAGCACGGTGATCTCAGCCTAGGCTTAAAACTACCCCCGATGATGAGATCCGAGATTCGTCTCCAAATCCCATGTTAACGTGTGTTAGGACGATACAGAGATCTGGCGGAAATCTTCTTAGGACTGCCTCCTTCATCATCTGATACCAGAGGTAAGCCCGTCGAGCCAGGGTCTATAAACCCGTAAAAAACAACCTGACAGGACTGACAGTGTAAAATATGCTGCGTCATAATTATCACGTACAGGTACAAATTGGTTCTTACATTTTTTTTTACTTGAAACTTCACGAAGAAAAGGAACTGTAATTATTAATCAAAAATATAAATCCAGGCGAGAGTCCCAACGTTGTAACGATGGAAATCTCGATAAAGAGTCGATATCATTTAGCCTTCAGGAGGGGTGACGTTACCGAACAGATCAACAGAACTTTGCTTTCAAAACAATAATAATAATCTAAAAATATGCATACTATTTTTTACTGCATGACAAGTGCACATGTAATTTTTACGAATTTTTATACTAAGTACACTGGACACTCTAAGAACAAACTAGTCAGAATGACTATCAGCTTTAGATGTGAACAACTGATCTAGTCATAATCTGACTACATGCTAATCAGAAATGACTGTGTTCTAGTCAAATGCAACTAGAAAATAGTAAAATGACTGAAGCAATTTCACCAAACTGCATGACGATTCAATTAAATTCTTACTTATTTGCCTTGATGGGCTTTTGTGTGTGTGTTTTAATATGTACTTATCATGTACCGGTATTAAATGGACGTTGGGTATCTTCCCCTTCCATCGGAATCGGCTTTACCTAATATTGGTCCTTTTTGGACTCCGGTTGTTTTGCCCATAAATTGAGTATAAATATTACAACTTAAGTTGGGTAATATGACCAATAAATTGCTCCTGAAAAAAAAATACCCACCGACTATGGTTCAGGAGTGTATAATTACATTATTTCATATCTATTCAAATAATTTACTTTAAAGAGCTACAGGTTATGTTATATTTATCCGTTATGTCTTGTTCGGTGTTTTTGCTCCATACAGTAGAAATAAAAGCTTGACACCAAAAAAAATATTACAACTTCTAGCCTTAAATATTATAATATTTACTAAAACGAATTTGCTAATTAATATTTTATTGATACAATCTTAACATGCGTTTGATCGTCCATTCTTTGCTCCCATTAATAAATGAATTTAATCCTATCTGTCATGAACTTGATTTCAAGCCATTTCTTGAAATTAGAGTACTTCTCTTTTCAAACGCCATGACTTGGCGAGAAGTTGAGATGACGTCACTGTTCTACACCAGTGTGTCAATGAACTTCAAGGTTAACGAAATTTATGACGTTTGGTTACGTCACATCGATGTTCTTATATTGAACATATGACGAATTGATTAGGTATACCGATGCAGTTTTGTTGTGGGAATAAACAAAGAAATGTAGATTCTGATGTAATCGAAATATCTCTTCCGATGGAATACACGAAGTATTTAATCACAGTAGTTTAGATTGATCAAGTTTGTTGCAAGATTACACAAGGGCTGATTTACTAGATAAATATGTCACATTGGTTTCAGTAAGTAAACCAATTAAGTATTGCCTTTTAATGAAAATGCTGTGGTGTAGTTGTTTTTATTACAAGTCGTGCATGGGTTCGAACCCAACCCCATGCAGTAGTAAATTTCCTTCATCCATTAAAATATTCATGTTACTTTCGTTTCAATAGAACAATGAGAAGTTGTAAAAGATGAATCGCTTTTTCGAAACCAAGAACCAGTGGATGTAAGTGTATTTTGTTTCATCATTTTTGAGACAATGATAAAATCGCATATAGAGAAAAGGGTAAAACCGAAAGCAAATATACACTTTTCATCGTTATTGATATCTACCCTGTTTTGGAGCATATGTCAAATTCTTGTGCCAAATGTCGACATCTTGATGTAAGAGGAAGCAACAGATAGCATAAAATGTGCGCCTTCTTAATTTATTTCTTCCGTCAAATTTACATTGCCAAATCGCATACATTATAAATCTACTACTCACTACTGTACTCTGTACATCGCTATTAGTACACTTATTAGA
Organism: Lytechinus pictus; assembly: GCF_037042905.1. NCBI lineage: Eukaryota > Metazoa > Echinodermata > Echinoidea > Temnopleuroida > Toxopneustidae > Lytechinus > Lytechinus pictus. The sequence continues at coordinate 7,136,751 of NC_087247.1, forward strand.
ATATTCTCATTTTAGCAAGCGACGACAAAATGAATACATATCAAATCCATTCTTTGTAATCATAATCTAATCGCGTATCGAATCCTAAACCGCAATGATCTCTCGTCTCTCTGTATAAATACATCTTATAAAATATTTTTCATTGACTGTGTTAGATCCCTTCACCAGACAAGTTAGAACAATGTCAAGAGGAAACATTGGATTAACAATGATGACAGAGAAAGTTGATACTCCGGTTAAGAATTATGCGTTAAGGCATCCGCGATACAATCGTTTTCCATCTCTGATTAGATCACGGAGAGGGTGTTAATTTGCCACGCTAAACCAAGAGAAAGGTGAAGACGAGGGCGAGCGCAGGGTAACGCGTGACGCATTTATTTATTAACACCAAAGGTTTCAAAAGTTCTCGCGTCGAGTAAAGTGTAAATTGTATATAAATAACTGTCCACATTTGACACAGTGCATCAATATAGAGTAATGTGATCCAGTGGCGTACCTAGGATTTTCCACAGGGGGGGCAAAACCGTCCGCCAAAAAATTTGACAAGCAAAAAAAAAAAAAAAAAAAAAAAGGTCTTCGATCACAAATAAAGGATTTCGTACCAGAAAAAAATTGACAAGCAAAAAAAAAAAAAAAAAAAAAAAAAAAAAGAAGGTCTTCAAGCTCGTCAGGGGGGCATTGAAGGTTTTAAAGCTCGTCAGGGGGGGCAAAAAAGGTTTTTCAAGCCCGTCAGGGGGGGCAAAGATACGTTTTTGCATGGGTTTTGACTCGTCAGGGGGGGCAGAGTGCCCCCCCTGCCCCCCCCCGTAGGTACGCTAATGATGTGATCTCCATATATAGATTCCGGGCTGGTGTTAAATCAACACCAGCCCGGAATCTATATATGCCCACACCAGAGAAGTGTTAAACAACACCAATTAGTATTAAAACAGCATCGGTTTGATTCCAAACTGGTATTGTTTCAATACTTCTCTGGTGTGGACATAGATTCCGGGCTGGTGTTAAATCAACACCGGGGTTTTTGCAGTGTACATACTTTCTTCAGATCATGCTTTAAAAATTTCACGATATGTGTTAAAAGTGCATTAATTCTATTAAAAGAAGGATCTGAAAAGTTAGAACTAATTAGTGACATACCAAAGATATTCGACTTGCAACCATCAGAGTAAATACGTTAGAAGAGATGGAAAAAATGGCGCGCATAAATCAGTACGACAAGCACCTTTCTAATTCAACGAGTGAAGACAAATCTAATCGCGATTTTCAGAATTGTATTTAAAAAATCAACTATAGTTTTCGTCGATATCGCTTCATCTTAAGTTGGTGCACAGTACATGACTGTGGCCACGTTACAAAAGGTCTGTATTTTTTCTATAGAATTGTAATACTCAATATCATAGTAATCATGGTTATTGTATTCTAACACAAAACAGTTCCTGTCAGAAAAAGTCGACTCTATCTGTTTTTAACGAATGAAATATTTATACATGTATGATAACCCTTAATAATCGTTATTTAGGAAACATTCCATGGTTTAAATCACTTTTAAGATCTTATTTTACTCTACTGCGGGTAAACTAGTGTTTTGCCAAATGGCTACCTCCTCGGTGGTTTTCAAAAATAGTATTGGATAATTATATAGCTTCACATAATTGTATTAGGAACCGGTGTATTTCCCCCCTAGGTCGGCAGAAATTGAAAAGTGTGCCCCTCCCGAGGTAAAAAATGATTCCCTTCCTGAGCTTATAAATCCCACGCTCGTTCACTCCATTGTTAATTCTTTTCAATCAAAATAGATTGTTTTGTGGCACGCCCACGTTCCCACAACATTTGAAATGACAAGTTGTCCCTAATAATGCCAAAGGACGACTGGCCTCAGTTACAGGCATCTTAGTTCGTGGTACGATTTTTGTATGGTTCGGAGATATTTAGTACCATCGATGATGCGTTGGAGAGTAGCTGTGCGCGATCATGATGAAAAAATAAGCTACGAGTTGATGCAGGTTTCAATGATGAGAAGAAAACAAAATTCATATCAAACTTTCAGCAAATGTTTAGGTTTCCAATCGCAATCTTTCCTCAAGGAATTTAAAGCATTAGGAATATTCGATAACCAGAAAATGGAGTGTAGGACATATCGAGATATAGGACGGGTGGCATGGAGAAGAGGAACAAGAAGAAGAAAAGTAAAAGAAGGTGAAAGAACAGAAAGAAAAGAAAAGAAAGAGAAAAGCAGACAAGTTGCAAGAGAAATAAAGAAAAAGAAAGAAAGAACAGAACAGAAAGAAAAAGAAGGAAACATGTCAAAGAGAGACACAAGGAAACGAGAGAGGGAATTTGACAATCCGTTTTTCTAACTCGTCTGTGATTTTGTATCCCGAGAGTGGGTGCAAAATGAAAAGAGCGTATGACGCGCTCCTCTACTGCAGACGGAAGCTGATGTGGGGATGACTCAGGATCACCCTGACAGCATGCCATGTGTTCCATTGCGGCCGAGATGACTAGCTAGATGATACAGAACGACTGCACAACTCGGTTCACTTCTTACAAGTTTACGGAATACACATCAACTCGGATCAGAGTGAGCGAGAGCGCGAGGTAAAGTTCAGGCTCTGAGAAGTAGTACTTAATCTAATTGGTTACCCTAGCTGGTGCTGACTACCTACGAACAATCCGGTGGACGATCGAAGCACAGGAGTCGTTTCAGATTGTTCATCGAGTCCAAACGGAATAACCCAAGTTATTACATCGTATAGAAACCCTGATATAAAAAATTCAGCTCGATCAATTTTCCCCTGCTAGGCTGCTGCAGCTGTAGAGTTCGCCTACGCATTTGGAATTATAGCATTAAGATCTCGAGGAAATATTGGCAACAAATTTATTCACAATTTGGCGCCACAATGAGGTAAATCTTCTGCTTCAAGCATTGTATACTTTATATTTCGCATGTAAGAGGCCTCATGGATATTTGGATGCATATTCAGTCGGTCTGACATCTGTTCATGTTCGGGATTATGGAGGATTAAGAACGTTACTATCTTTTCAAAGAAAACATTTTCGATAGATCTGTTTTTTCGATTATACCGAGATAACCATGCAATCCAGAACTTTTTAATCAAAGATGTCAATCAACATGTACATTTGAAGAAAATTATCCCACTTTATGGTTCGATTACCGGATATACCTACAATAACCATTGAAATGGCATCCGATCTAGCTGGCATGTCTATCATTCAAGCAAGGTGGACAGTTCTTCTGTGGATATCCATTTGCCATCAGATGACACTTACGTCGTCATCACCGTCGTCGTCGTCCAGTTCTCGGCCTGGAGCAATCATCTACGACAGGCAACTCACCGTCGGAAGTTCGACGAGGGATTGTTCAAGGCCGCAGATTATACCAAGTCGAGCTCCAAGGTAAGTGTTAGTATTCTGTCAAGATCAGTCAGGTATAATCCCTCGCGGCGACGCCTAAGTTTAGCCAAGGTAAATCTGTACTTAATTTGACATTTTGTAAGTAATAAGTTAAAAATAACTACTCGGTATCCAACTTATCTAGAGGTCCTTTGCAATTGCAAAATGCAGTTTTACAATATTCGCAGGAATATAGAGACCATGCTGGTGAAGGTTGAATGGTCTTGGCATTTATGCTATTTTTATAAGTAAATATGGCTGTCATGACGATACAAGATGTGATGGACACACCCTATTATTATCTATTTAATCTATTGAGGTAAACGTATTCCATGATTCGCTCATAAACACTTTGAAATCTTGGCCAATCGAGATTTATGGTGTGAAAATTTGCCTTTGTTTCTTGCTTGCATTCGCTGTTCTATATATATAAGTGGAAAGGTTACTCGCCATAGGCCCTAACTGGTCTTAACCAAGAAGGACAACCGACAATGCAGACAGGAAGGTGATGCCAGAGTCTATTAATCTCATCTATGATATCACTTTCTCTCTAGTTGTCACAGATGTTTGGCTGGGCATCTATATAGCTAACCGTTCAATGTCTCAGACCTGCTCTAGACCTACCGGTCCTACAAAATCTCCGTGTCTTAAGTAGAATGCCCTTGACTATCATTTATTGTAATATCTATGTATCCGGTCGGCTGTAGGCATGCCTCTCCCAGACTCCATGAGGTCCAGGCTGAACTCGGACGAACAGGTTAATTGTAACGACTCGGACGATTACTCATCCAATTTGTACAATGTCATGCACCCCATGTAAACATTGAGGAGTGAGATTAGAGGGAGAGGAGTCTTACATTTCTCCTTCATGATCAGACTATAAAACAACCTTGAAGACTACATAAGCAGTTGTTGCTCGGAGCTGCAGTAAGCACCAACTATACGTACCCTGTAGCAATCAGGGGAGCGTTTTCATCCGACAAGTTGTCAGATCTGACATCTTTCCATGATTTTGATTGGCAGAGAGGCACTGTTCCTCTGGTAACTGTCGGATAAAATGGGACTTGTCGGATAAAACGTCCGACAAGTCCTTTCATGAAGACCCCCCAGTAGACCTTAGTTGCAATCGTTTTTAAGGTTTGACTGTATCTCTGTATCAGGCACAGATGTGAGACTGTGTCGATTATTTGATGTCGCATTAAGATGATCATATTAAATTCAAGCTTTGCAATGCTAACAAGCTTCCGTTCTCTCATTGTGGACAGTTTCAAGCCAAACGATTAGTCATACTTTTCCTTTGCTTTATACGCTTTTTAATTCTTGATTTGTGTAAGTGAAATATACGATATCTAATAAACGATAGCGCTGATTTTAATTTTCCTCTTTATACGATCAATGATCTTCACTCATTGAAATTACAATGACAACAGCAGACTGAAAGAACTGCTGGGGGCCCATTTCATGAAACTTGTTATCATAACAAATGTACAACAACAGTCTGAAGCTACTGAAATGTATCAATTTCATTGGCTGATAGTAAACTTGTCATAGAAATTGTCCATTTGTTATTATAACAAATCTTTATAAAACGGGACCCTGATCTTACTAACACCTTATCCCCTCGAAACAACTCCGAAAATATTACATTTCACTAGAAATCGACATCCTTGTTGAATCGTAGTACACTTCAAGATTTCCTTCATTCCATGTACTTTTTGCCATCGCGCACATTAATGCATATCTGTGTTATTAAGCACTTACCGCTATTTCTGTTACCATGGTAACATGTACACAAACGACGCCATGACTTTGAAGTTGCTTCATTCCCTCGTACTTACTCCGCCAAAAACTGTGTGAATTTGGCAAATTTCCACAGCCATGATGTTTGAAGTTTCTTTTCGCTCGTGGGTACCTTGTTTGGATTTCATCGGTCCCTCGAATTAGATTTTGAAGAAACATTACCTGCAGATTGGAGTATGTAAGAGGAATGAATGTTCAACATCATAATATTTAGGATGTTACCCGGCACCCAGTTAAGGAGACATTTAATAAAAGACAATATATACAAAAAATATTCATTTTAACTTTCATTCGTCAGTCACCAGGCGGAAAAATGTAGAAATAACTGATTAAAAATAAAAAGACTATTTAAAGCGTTGATTCATGTTATACATGAAAATTTTTACCTCTGGATGTTTATGACATCGTCATGATGTACGGTATACTCTGAAAATTTTTCAGTAAAACAATTCCAATATTGGTTAAAGGATAACATAATCTGTTAGAATATTGGATAAAAAGCATAAGTAAAACTTCACACGATACACCGCAGAACATCTACAAAGTATTTGACGATACTTTACCATACCAGTCATACGTTCCCTCTTTACTCTTTACAAATTTACTGTTGACAATTATCTACCTTTAATTCTATATACGAATTGTTACATACTATTCTGACATTCAACATTGATAACAGTTTCTTGAACATATAGACCGATTTCCCATGTTGATCAAATAATATTTTATGGTAGTAATAATTTATTCACCAAATTTACTTAGTAGTTAACCTGTTTGAAAATAAATGATAAAGAAGACCATGCAGTAATGGTTGTTTTCCAAAAAAATGTTTTCTGTAAATTAGGCAATGTATTCCTAGAAAATTATGGAATCATATACCAGCAATAGCCACTAAACCACCACATCTCCTTTTAAATTCCAACCTTGCCAATTTGCTGTCACTATCGAACAGAATCCGTGCACGATTAGTGAGGAATATTATTATTGTTAGATGAGGGCCGTCATAATCCCATGTTAAGGCGTGAATAACCTTCAAAACCCGATGGGATCCTAAACCTTCAGGGTTCTTTCCGTCCTACCCAATCAGCAGGTTGCTAAATTCAGTCGAGGAGAATGGTAATGATCCCTTCTAACAATTAAAGGCGCATCATACGATTTGATTTGATTGATAGCGAAAATCATATTCCGCTTTTATATTGCGTTTAATACATCAGAAAGACCACTCTCCAATTACGCGTTTTACAGATATAGTATTACTCCAGTCATCGGATTATGGCGTACCAGCACGCAATGTATGCAATTTCAAAACCAGAGATATACCTCCGTTTGCAGAAGGTTTTACCAATAATTGATCATTCAATAAGTGCTCATTATTAAGACCCCAAGAATGTCGAAAACTTTTATGTTTATACATATTTTGATGGATTTACCTGTTACTCTTATTGGAGTTTAACAAAAGATATTGATGTAACAGGTAACAAGGGACTAATCAACTGTTGATTTTGGATATTCAAGTCAATTTTATTATGATTTTTAAATTATAACTCTCTTGATTTTAACTTCGATAGGAGCGAAATGTTGTGCATAATTCAAAATTCTAAACAAAAAGTAAATGAGAATTACAACATTTGCTCTCTTCCCTCTCTTGGTAATATGAGGCTCTTTATATTGTCAAGATGAATTCCAGCGTGTATCGCATTGTACTTTTCAGGAGAATTATGGGTAATAAACTTTCACCTACCAGGAATAAAGAATGAAGGTCTACCGCGAAACAGCATACCCAACGAGAGGGTGAAAGAAGGTTCGGAATGTTTCTTTGATGGTGCTATGAGATAAAAATCATTTTGACAATGGATGGTGGGAAGGTATCTGGGAATCTCTTGGTCTTTTTATCTATAACCATCATCCTCTCCCTTTCCTATAAAAAAAATCATATAATCCTTTAACAAACTTCCTTACTCTGTTGCAATTGATACCCGTGAAGGCATACTGCTACGCTTCCTTGCTGTCTAAGTTTGGAACTCTCACGGAGAGTTGAATGTAGGGGCACCGAGTTCACCCGAGATAGATAGATAAAGAGAGATATAATTAGAGAGAGGGAGAGATAGAGAGAGAAGAAAGAGAGAGGGGGTGATGAGAGGGAGAGAGAAGGGTGAGGAGGGGAGAGAGAACGGGATAAGGGAGATAAAGGAAGGGGGCAAGTAAAGTACCCCGAACTCTCTACCTATGGTGACCTTTCCAGTCCGACCTACCTTTTCACTCTGAACATTAGTGTAATTAACTTTCCACTGAAGTCACTGATTTCAACCTACGCGGCACTTGACTCATTTTTTTCTTTTTTCAAATCTAAGTAAATGAGTATAACCTTGAAAAGAAATAAAGATAAATGAATAATCAATGTCATAGGAAACAAATAGCGATTTACACACCCATCTTTGGAAAGGAATAATCAAAACTAACGCTACCGCTTAATGGTGAATGAACAACTCCTCTAGCTATTTTACCAAACTTGAACTCTAGAAAATGTAGAATATTCCCAGGTTTTTTTGTCAATGTATTGTGTTTGTGCGTGTGTCAGTTAAGTAAAGCACCTGCCTAGTGTCACACTCAGTTAACGTTATCCTTGCTCTATTACCACCTGTTGAATATGAAAAGAAACCCGGTCAAGTAATTATTGTAAGTTTAGGAAAGTGCTGTCAAAATTTTCACATTTCTGTTTTAAAATGAAATGCATACCTGCCAATCAATAAGTTTTTTTTCAGTCAGAACACAAAGAATTGTATGATTATTCAACACGTTCAAAGAGGTTCCGCGGATCCATCTTATACTTTGTAGGGGATGAACCCGGGGATGAACCTCGCTCCAACAATATACATGTTGGTGTATACATAATAGGTGAACAGAAGAAGACAAAGTGTACAGTTTCCCTTGTTTTAAAGAAAAATAAAAAACGTGTCAAAATTATGCGAGTAGTCATTGTGTTCAAATATCTGAATAATGATGTTATCCAAAATCAGTTGTATCTCAATCTCAACAATTCAAGAAATTTGTATTCTACTGTAGTCTATGGTACACTTATCTTCTATAACGTTCTTTTCATGTTTCATTTACGTTATGTAATGACGGTTTTTGTTTACTTTGATGGCTAACTTCGGTTATACAATATTGCTAGAAATAGAAAATTAAGTTGTTTTTAAGATTTCACGTTCATTTCCCCATTCAAAGTCGGTGTTTCAAATCGCCATGAAGTCATCTCTAACTGTGATAACCGCAAACTCACGCACATTTACCCGCCCACACACACACACACAAACTGAGAATTACAGCAACGTCATATAGGGGTACCTATGTGAATACAGGTGAATGTGTAACATACCATTTCACACCTTGGCACAGACCGGTAAGAAAGCCTTCCGCTTCCTGTTAAAGACTTTTGTCACCTTAAAGATGGAAACCGTGCTTGAAGATTATCACGAAGCAAAAACTTTGACAAGTAGTTGGTGTTTTCAATTGTATTTTAGTTGATTTTACTCATTATCTCCGGGCGACATGATTCCTGTGAACATTATGTAGAAATCGTCAAGATGAATGGAGCAGAAGCAGAAGGACGACGAAGAGGGGATGGTGTGGGGAAAAAGTAGTGAAGAGAAAAGAAGTAATGAAAAGAAGGAAAAAGATATGATTATAAGATAAACCGATGATAATTAATTAGAAGAAGCAGATGTTGGAGATGATGGAGACAAGGAAGAAGAAAAAAATAGAAAAGAAGAAAGAAAAGAAGAAGAAAAGGAGAAGAAGATGATTAAATTTAATGAAATATTAATCCCAAATTTCCTGAAATTGCCGCTTTGTCGGGACAAACACCCCGTCTGGACATATTATATACAACTGGGTATACTACAGAAAACCCGGTATATACTTCTAACACTATATAGGACACCTTAAGTAGAACCAGGTGAAAGGTTCATATCGTATGAAGACAGGTGCAGTTTTGAGACAGAGTACTAAGCTTCTTGGTGGGGCATCCTTCCGTTGATGTCTCATTAGGTGATGTCTAAACTAGATGAAACGAAAAACGTCGGTCAAGTGGGATTGCCTCTGGAATTCTTGAAAGTAACATAATGTATAACTAGTCCTATATTCTTAAGCATGCGCCACTTTAGTAATCGGTAAATTTATGTCATACACTTAAAGTTCTCTTAAGTTGGATTGAATTAGGTCAAATCCAAATTTCCATGGTACTTACATAGAACTTACACCATCGAGCCCTATCCACGTTTATTAAAAGGTTTTAATGACAACGTACTCAACGGTGTTCAGTTATTTGAATATGATATTGCGAATATCAAACGGGAAATGCAGAACGTGATTATGTTTCATTTCCAATTAACTGAAATGTTCTGGTAGTCGTTTCATAAAGCTGTTAGTAAGTTAAGAGCGACTTTAAGAACGACTAGTGAACCTTTCTTATGCGCTGAATAATCACCAATGAACATTATTGGTGAATATCATTACCACAAGAAAGGATCACCAGTCGTTCTTAAAGTCGCTCTTAACTTACGAACAGCTTTATGAAACGGCCCCAGGACTACTCTGACGTTTAACTCTACAGCTACAAATTAAGTGCATCTATCATTCATGATCGTCATCACCATGTAACGCTGTATTAACCCCTCTCACGTAACGGTAATCAACCACATTTTTTTGCCAAGATATATTATTTTAATACCATGATTATCATAATCTTACGCCAAAATAATGTTCTCACACTTTCGCGATGATAAATATTTGAATGACTTGACTGCAAAAGATATCCAGAAGCACATTCTACAAAATAAGTCATTTTTCTTTAATCACCAGTTTGCAGTGACTAGATGACTGACTTGCCATCATCAATCGCTCTTATTTCAGATCAAATGTGGCATTCCTGCCCTTACAGGTAGCCGTTTCATGAAACTTTTCGTAAGTTAAGAGCGACTTTAAGAATAACTGATGAGCCTTTCTTATGCGCTGAATAATCACCAATGAACATTAATGGTGAATATCATTATCAAAATAAAGGATCACCAGTCGTCCTTAAAGTCACTCTTAACTTACTAACAGCTTTATGAAACGGCCCCCTGGTCAAAATAGTAGACGCAATATGTAGTGGTAAGCGTTGTCATATTACAGGTATGTGAGTGGAGTGTGCGTGTTTGTGTGGGTGTGGGTTTGCTTCCTGACTTTTGAGTGAGTGTGGTAGGAAGGGGAAAATATTTTCTCCTTATCTTTGTCAGGCTTGTATAATGATGTTCAGGGGCCCGTTTCATAAAAGACTCGCAACTGTTGTAACTTTGCCATTATGGCAACTACCATGGCAACAGGGCTCAGCAGCCAATCAAATTCAATGTTACCATGGTAGTTGCCATAATGGCAAAGTTACAACAGTTGTAACTCTTTATGAAACGGGCCCCTGATCTGTATTCTGTTATCAATTTACTGTACTAGTAAAAGAAAACTTCTTCATTTAAATTTGTTCTTTTGATAAATCATTCATTCATTTTTAATATTTTTGCTATTACAAGTATCATTACTTTTTCGCTGAGCAAAGTTTGTTTTGGAAATATAGTATTATATTTTCCTTTGTGATTTTGGAAACACTTAATTCAAGAGTTTGATTTTCCAAATTTAGATTAGCGAAACCGTAATAGGAATTGTTATTCAAATTAAGTTCTCTTTTGAGTACCAGGTTTTAGCGGTGACGTGTCGTACATTCTATTTCAAGGTTATGAATTTAGATGCATTCTGTCACTGTTTCGTGTCATGTTTTTGAGTAATCGACTCAAAATATTGAATCATTATGCCTCGCTAGAAAAGAGTAAGTATTCGAGATTATTGTATAGCCCTTTTGTATCGCTTTAGTTAACGTTATAGTTGGTTAAACTGGAATTTATTATATGATTTTCCCCGTTCTAGCAGCAAAATTATTTCGGTTTCCGAGTTTCGGATAGTTTATCCGACGTGAAATATGGTGTTGATAAATTGAAAATTGTGGTTTACTAAAAAGTGTAGGTAAAACCTGATTTATTTTATATTACATATAGAATATTAAAAGGAAATGATGAAATTATATTACAATAGCGTTCGTCTGATTGAAATTGGCAGACTGTTTTTTTTTTCATGAAAAGGAATTTTGGAGGATTAATCAAGCAGTTTCGGAATAACACCAGTTGATCTTCATTGATCAAAACGATTGATCTTGAAAAGTTGTCAATAAATATTGGTTAATATGTTTTACCTTATCATTGGTCGTTATGGTGAAGATATATATGGTCATATATGGCAAAATGTGTTACTGTTAATGACATCAAGACTGTTATACTTGAAGAAAGCAAAAATTAAATAGTAAACAAGGAGAAGTTTATAGTAATTACAACAAAGAATTGTGAAATATATTAACTTAAGTGCGTCATGAACGTTAAAAAAACTGCTATCGGAGATGTCTTTGCCCAATTTTTAATGGAAGAAAAAATGTTATGATTTTAGCATTAACAAATCAGAGAACTTTATGTCTAAGCTGAATTACAATGAAATATGTATACGAGAAGTGACAAAAAAATGACAAGAAAGACAATATGTAATTAAAAGGGTCATAATTGTACTAAATCATTCACACATGCATCACCATTATTACTGAGACAATGACCTGCTTTTTCTGTTTTTAAACATATCGACTAAACATACGTCTTTTGACGACTTATATACGATGGAATGTAACTGTTTTGTCATTCCTTCTTATATCATATTACTATACGTGTTATAATGGGGTTAAGGAGTGTTATATCGGTGTGTGTGGGGGGGGGTGTGCGTGCGTGCGTGCGATAGGAGGAAAGTGTCATTTAATTTATTTGATTACTATTGATATATTTGTTTCATTGACAGTAACATGTAGGATTGTTATTATTATCATTATTGCTGAGATCATTTGGCTATCTATTGTCATTGCCAGTCCGATCATCGTTAGGAATTTATTATTTATATTAATATCATAAGGCTTATTGGTAGTAGTAGTAGTAATAGTTGCAACAGTGTTATTGTTATTGATATTATTTATTGTGATTATCATTATTATTATTATCATCATTATCATCATCATCATTTAAATCATTTTTTTATTCATTACCATCTTCAAAAGAAATCGGCCTAAGTCTCCTAAGCCTTGGAAAACTTAACCAATTCAACGAGACAGGTGGCTGTTGAATAGACCTAAAAATACAACACCTGTACCTACCTATATGCAGACCATCAGAATGATTACTCTGTGGCGCCCAGGTAATCTGTCTTGTTTCCGGTGAAGATCCTTTCAACTACATTGGTCATCATTGCTTGTGTAATACATATTAATGGATTTGAGATAGATCATGCCAGCAAGCCTGACTTGTTTGACCTAATGAATTAACCTTTCACAATGTCCTACCCCCATCTTGGCAAAATAAGCAAGTAGTGACTGCATCGTTTCCTCTAAAAGAGCAAATGGTGTTTGTCATTTACACATCATTACACGCAATAATGGTTGCCCAATCGTATTCCTGAATATGTTTAAGATTGTAATTAATGAAATTCAACCGGGAAGAAACAAGAGTATGAAAAACATTTATCAAACTGATGACCTTTGATCAAAACAGGGGTGGATGCTGAGACACGACGATACAAGGTGCTTAAAAATAGAAATCCGTCCCAATGTAGAATTTTGCATTGAAATTGTTTTCAATACAATGATAGCAGATCTCAAACCAATCGAAATTAAAATATTCCAACAATTAACACTTCGATTGCTGTTAGGCCCATGCAGCGCTAGGTTTAATGATTAAAAGAACCAGTCCAAACATAAGAGGGGATGTAAGATGAAAGAATTTAATTTTGCAATTGCACATCCCAACATGGAAAGTTGAAACTTGTGTTTTAAGGAATATTTACGGCGTAAATTCTTTGAAAATGAAAACATTATTTGGAAAGATAACCACTCATTTTCCATTCACATCCTTGGCCTCATGGGATTACTGCGGAGTACTACATTACAAGAACACTCCGATAATTATTTTCAGAGGCCGAGCAGGATTCACATCGTCCCTGCAAATGGGGCCTCAAGTCATTTTATCTCTGCACTGCAAACATCCTTAACTCATGTAACCATTCCTTCACCAAGATCCACACAGAATCTCAATGTTCAAATGAACCATTATTTGATGTTTATTCAAGAATCATTGATGCAATGATGGTCCATGTTTCTTGAAGGTCAAGTCGTTGGTATAGCCTAGATCATGAAAGATTGTGATCATCACTTATGAACTTTATGGCCTACCTTGGCGGCGTTCTGGCCACGATCAGGGGGGGGGGGGCATTTCATTAAAAAAAGTGATTTTTACTGACGATTGTTATAGTCTACTGAAATTCTTGCTTCTGATTGGCTGAGAGCAAATTTGACAGGTAAAATCACCGTCTATTTGCTTCATGACATACTCCCTAGGTTATTAGGTAAAATGGAGGTTACCTATCTTGTGTCTCGGAGGGCCTACAAACAGTACGTCTAATCTTCTGGTGATCTTCAATCTATTGTGGAAGTACTGGTCTGGCAAGATTGGTTTCAGATAATCCAGACCCTTCAGTGTGGAAATCGTCTGAATACTGTTGTCAAAGGCCATATACATGATACGTTTAAATCGGTTCGGAAGTGACGTGTAGGGTCAACCGGAAGCTTTCTTTATCTTGAGGCATCAGCATCCAGCGTTCCACAGTGGGTGAAGTGAACTGACTCAGTGAGTGGAAACGCTTTTTTTCTTCGTATATTGTTGAAAATTTGTCCTGATGCATATCTCGGGCATGCCCTTGGCTCGCTGTATTAAAAACTGCAGCCATCACGCATGCAGGAAGCGTTTCATGTAGCTATCGCCAAAATCAAATACTTTTGTTGAAAGAGAAGGGCATCCAAGGCACAATTCAAATCTTCAGGGTGCAGCATTTACGAATGCCTGCTTTGAACATTCTGACCTGGCTAAAGCCCCGTCATTACATGCACATTCATGTCCAGATATGGCATCTTAAGTTCAATAAATCAAGGAAATATACACACCAAGTTGGGAAGCAAATTTGTGAAATGCTTGGTATTACTTTGGCCTTGAACTTGTGATGACGGTTCAAAATGTTCATTTTCACACTGCATAGTAACAGTGTGATGAGGATCCTAAATGTTAAAGGCCTCACTGTATATTACATTTCATAAAACGTTATTATATCAATTCATCTGTATATAAATTCTTTACAACCTGGCTCTATGAGAAGGTCCCCTTGCTGTCATTTAAAACAATCAAGACTTACAACAACTTTTGGCGTTATATCTTTACGCTGAAACCCATAATAGAATGGATAGTTTAACAAGTGTTAGATGGAGAACCATTCTCAATGATAGCATCTTAGAGGCAGGTGTTCCTTTGGGGTGTCCACAATTCTTTTGTTATTTATTGGATTGATCAGGCCAATGATATTAATTCAAAAGTAACTTCTTTTAAATTGAAAATACCTTGGATTCAATGTCTTTTGCATTTCAAGCATCTTGAAAATGGAGAATTCGTTGGCAGAATGGTTGGAGAGTGTCTTGAATCCATCGTTTGTGGAAGCCTCTGAACTTCTGCCAGATCGTCCTCCCGAGGGAGGGTCAGATTGTTTTCCCTTTCAGATCTTCACAGCAAAAACTGAGACAATATAATTACACGGGACTGGGAGAAACAAAGGGCGTGGGTGTGTAGAAACTGGGTATCTTTCATTGGGTTTGGAAAGACTTATGGGAGTAACAGTGGAGGTGGAATCTTCAATGGGGCCTTCTCGTTCTAATTGCGGTTAGCATGACGCCAATACAAATAATAAACTTTCAAGTAAAAAAAAATAACAAGTGTCTTTCTATTTTTGCTAACTTAAAATTGAAGCTAGTGATTTTGGTATCATCTGAACGCATCCTAAAGTAAAAATTCAAATGAGAGGTTCTCAACAATATCATGAAGATATATTTGAAAAATGAACATCGGCATGCCGTTTTACGTAGTTCCAC